>NW_013668419.1:53785-60532 GCF_000517525.1 Limulus polyphemus | reverse complement strand
TGCCCTCACTAATTAAAGTGTAGAGAACATTTTGTGGTACCACCTGGATTCAAACCTGGTTTGTCAGAGCTCTACCTTGGGGGGGGGGGGGGGGGGCGAGCCTGAACCCAAGCTCATGTACAAACAAAGATCAAAAATTTCTGCACAAAAAAAAAATTCAGAGAACAACAAAGCAGATAGATATTCAAGAAGAAAAGTATAAAAAACAATTTTGCTTATTTATAAAAATAGTTTTAAATTGTACTGTTACAAATCATACAACTCCTTTATATAATAAACAGTTTTAGTTATTGTGGCTTTTCTTTTTCTTCACACACTATAAAAAAGAACAAAAAAATCAACAATAAAAACTTTAGTGTTATTGTAATATAACTATAAAAAAAAACTAAAACGATTTATTGGCAAAATTACTAAACCAACCATTTCTATGTTTGTAATAAAATATCCATGTAACAGATGCCCATGATACCAGGTCAGTGGCACAGTAGCTAGCATCAAAAATGCCCCCCCCCCCGACCACACAGTAAAGTAAATAACAATGCAAACTATTTGAGAATTATAAATATATCATATGAAATGTTACGTCACAAGTTTTTAAAGATAATCAGATTAGGAATAATTATTTTATTTCCATCACAACATTTAAAAGATAAAAACATTTCAGATATACAGTGGTCTTTGTTGAGATGAACTGCTTGAGAAAATTACATTTCTATAGCTGAAAATTGCAATTCCTCTTTACTTAAAAGTTTTGGCAAATGTTTTGCACGAATATCGATTAAATGCTGTTAAATCCTGGTGCAATTATGGTTGTATATATATATATATATATTTTTCTTCTAGTGGACATTCTAGGACTTGCTTGGAAGCACTAGGCTTTAATGCCAAAGGTGTGGTTACAGCTTCCTAGGCCACTCTATCGTATAACAAAAGCACTGTGACTGCATGTGAATCGTAGAAGTACAATACTGGATACAATGGTCGACAAGTAAACATATAGTTTGATAACACAGTTCATAACACAATGGATACGTAATTTACCCTATGTATGTACAGGGTGTTTAGAAATTATATTTACAAACCTCTGAAACAAAAAGTAAACAACTTTATTAACATAATAACCAGACACCCCGTACATCACGTTGCTGTTTACAGTAATAAACAATACAATTTATTAAATAGTTTATAAATTAGTATTTCTACAATTCAAATAACAGATTTATAGAGAAAGACAATAAATGATCATATAAACTTTTGATTAAACTTGATTATATTTTTAGAGCATTTAGTAAAGATAAGAATGAAGGAAATATGAGAAAATACATTATTGCGAGTACTGGAAATTAAACATTTACAGTTTAAGGTCAGTGTAAAAATTAAACAACATACAGATTTAATTTCAATTTCAGTTGTTATTAAAGCTCAATTCTTATTTAATTTCTAATTCGTAAACTTCATTTTGATACAGTGAAACTAAACAACGGTAATTCTCGTTACAAAAAACACACAGCTTGAAAATGTTTTACTTTTTAAAGCTAAATAATAATTACCAACTGGAAGACAATAATTTTCTTTAATGTATAATCCAAAACTTGTTTAGATAGCCAACGTTTTTAATGCACATACAACTGTCATAAACCATTATCAAATGCAGAATACACATTGTTGAAACTTCTATACGACACCCTTAGGCACGAATAGCCTTGTAACCACATTGAGTTTGTCTTGTTAGTTTAACAACTGAGGTTGAAGTTTGAAATACATTTAACTATAAAAATTCTCATTTAAAACAATAATTTTATATATATATAATTTTTATATTATGAATTTTAGACACATTTAATGTATTACTAAAATGAAAAATATTATTAATTCGGTACTCTATATGAAAGACTTAATACTTCTTTCAGGATACAAAAAGATTTACTGGTAGAGCTACATATTTTTACATTGTAATACAAACAAAATCTTCAAGAGACCTTGAATGTTTCAGTTACCCGATATTTAGTTTGAGAAAACACTGCTCTTTACTATGTTACGTTTAATCTACATGGTGGCATCCCTAGTGGTGTAATTCTATTAGCAAAGCACTTGTTTTACCCGGTTGTAACTTGAAAGATTGGAATTAAATATATTTCCGAAAAATGTTTTACTTTCAAGATGTATTAGTGCATAAAACATATCATAAACTGAGTACACGTAGAACAACATAGGCTCTATGACCTCAAGTACTTAGTCCTTTCAAGATAGTGTAATGGATTCTTTTGCAGTGGAACTTTCAAACCTATCAGAATGATTCTGTCCATGTAGAAATATCATGTGTGCACGTCTACACGTACAGATGGCAGATTCTTGCAACCAAACGGAAGACAGACAGTCAGCAGTACCCTACCACCAACCAATTAGGGTAACATTGTTAGTGTAAAAATAAAAAAAAACACAATTTAAAGTGTGGCAGACATTTTATGGTATAGCATGGATTTGAACCTGAAATCCAGAGCTCTATCACAGGGCCAACCCACACCTGAAGGAAAGTACTGTTTTTATTTTAGTAAGAGGTGTAAATTAATGGAAAATACAATCGGTAGAGCACTGAATCGTCTATCTAGGATAGGATTTAGAAAACTCACAACTTAACTGTGGAAATACCAAATGAATTATATTTGATGTGAATCTCAAGCAGAGGAGTCAGCATATTTAAATATGGTGCTTGTCTTATGGGATGAAGGCTCGTGTGATACGATATTGGAAATATATTTCCATAATTTCTTGAAGCAAATGTAGTAACATTTTTCTCCATGTTTAAAAGCCATAATTTTTAATTCTTAAGTGTTTAAAAAGAAATAAAACATTTTTATCTTTATCATGACCTTGCATTTTTTATTTTGTAGCCTAATACAATGTACCCGTAGACAAAGTTAAAGGACATTGTAGAATCTGAAGAGAAAATAGTGGTGTTAAAAATAAATCTTTAGTTTTCTAAAACTTTGCACAATTTTCATCATGAAAAATCTCACCATGGACATAGTTTTCTACTAATTTATTTCCTGCCTCGTTATTCTGCTCACAAATATAAACTTTAAGCAACGAAAAATTTCCGATATAAATGTTATTCTTTACTAGTATTGGAAAAAGCCTAATGTTACAAAAATTCAATTTTCTGTACTTCTCTTCCTTTTCTTGATGAACTATGTATATTAAAAACAACAAATGCAAAATTCAATGATAATACCTGACACTCAACTCAAAATTTATAAAAGAACGTTTCAATTTTAATTTTTAATCTATGTCTTTAAACACTATACCTAATTTGTATGATAATTTTAATTCAACCCAATAATTTATCACCTTTAAAACTGATGAATTACTATTTTCCTCATAAAATAAAAGATATTAAGCTACCTACAAAATGCCTTTAACTATGAATACACATCTAATCAAAAACTCTACAGCCTGCAGAACAAAATAAGCAAAATTTCCTTGGAAAATTGTTCAGACAATCTGCGACTATCTCGCTGTAAATTTAATAATAAAAAATGGGTATGTTACATTACTCAAAGTTTTAAATTTATGTTTTTTTTTTACTTACATATAAATCAAAATATTTAAAAACAATACAAAGAGTTGTCACACAGTTAGGGTTAAGTTTATGCACTCAACTACATAATCTCTAAAAATCTCAAAAACGAAAATAATCATCTGGAAAAGAGCAAGAACTACAATATTTTTATTTTGCTTATTTTTAACTCAAAACAACTGTTACCATTATATTCTACATTAAAAAAATAAGTTGACTTTTTTGTAGCTGCTGTAACATTCATACAGTTAAGGAGGGGGGGGGGACACATGTTACCAGCCTCAAAGCGAGTCTTCAACTCTGTTTGTTGGGAAGATAAATGACTTTGAATGTCTACTAGATGCATTTTCATCGTGAAGTTGAAGACGCAACGAGAGGCTTGTATGAAATTCGTGGTTTGAATGATCTCTGGTGCGAGGTTTAAAACACGATGACAACCGATGTGTACAGGTGTTTATTCTGAACTTCCTGCCCAGTTTTCACCTATTAATAACATGGACTAAAAATAATAATAAATAAAAATTTATAATAAAACTAAGCTATATCGTTATTACATTATTAATTAATAAAAAAAAGAAAATAAATTCTAAGATGCTGCCTGCTTCACGTTTTTAAGAGACGTGAAACTTATCATTTTTCAGTGCAGAGATATAAAGTTTTTAAAAGTTGTAGAATAAAGTGAAGGACACATTAAACATAAGAAGTGTTAAAATATATGTAGAAAGATGACTAGAATCTAATAATAGTAACATGCTCTTTATCAGGGCTTTGTTCACTGTTCTCCTAAATGGGATTTTAAAGGTGAACTGTTACAGATCCACTAATACATGAAGCACAATATTCGTGGGATTTTAAAGGTGAACTGTTACAGATCCACTAATACGTGAAGTACTATATTCACAGATCGTTCAGCACCAAAGTAAAATAGTTTTATCTCCCATACAATGTTTCAGAAATGGGCGGATTCATTTGCCTTGTTCCATGATTCAGCGCAAGAAACTAATACAGAGTATGCTAACAAAGCAGTCTTCTTTACCTTCTTCTTTGGTACGAAATAGTAACACTATTTCAATACTTTTTATAAAAACAATAAAACAAAACAGTTAAAATACTCTGAATATTTGGCACATAGATGCCTATATAGCGTCAAATTTACTTAAGATCTATAAAATTCAAATTAATTCTCAGTGCAGATGAGCAATTTACGGAAAAGAAGGAAAAGTAAAGTGCTCTGTTGCTGAAGGAAGTGGTTCAACAGTTAGGAAGCACATGTATTTAAGCGTTATATATATTCCAAGTCCAATAGAAGAAGAATAATACATGTGTAGAACACTGTAACCAAGATACCATGTATGCACTTACAACACATACACAGGCATACAAGTACAAATAGTTGAATCCACGCAGGAAATTAGGGCCAACATTTTCACACGAGTTACACAAAAATGGGTTAGAAAATACCATTGTATAAAAGCAAATGATGCAAAAGATACTTTTTCTTGCTAGATGGTCCCTTTCCTACACCAGGTTGTATTCCTTGAGATTTAGCTGCAAGATGGTGTCCTTAACAGCAGCAAATACAAATCGTATGTTTTCAGTGTCTAGAAATAAATAAATATTGTGGTTTTTAAATTTCGGCTGTTATCCAACAGCAAATAAAAAATATTTAAGTTATAGGAAGGTAATGAGTAGATTACATCAGTTAGGGTTAATAATACAAGCATGGCTGAACCTAAATAAACATTGTGATAAACTCGTTATTACACGAACAGTAGGCCCATTGAACATATTATAAATAATGCGAATGACGCATCTAGTGAAACTTGTAAAAATATTAAATCAACCATCAACACTATAAAGAAAAACTATGTTATCTTACAACAGGCCTAACAGTGGGCTACTGCAAATGGTTTTTTTCTAAAGTTTCCGTTTACTAAAAATATAAAAAATAATGATTTCCTTATTCAAGTTGTAGTTAAATATAAAGAAACAATTTACATTTGAGCTATCATAAATGTAAATTTCTATTCCAACCACAAAGAAATCCGTTACTTTGTGTCACGACAGATTTTAACATGAAAATACTGATAAATGACATCCGAATTATTCACTCCCACATAAAATATTTTATACTTACACAGATTTACACTGGATAATTACTGCAATATCATGACAACAATATAGAAAAATTTGGTAGCAATATTGTTTGTTAAAAATATAGGTTTTTAAAGTATTTTTGTCCTATTTTGATAAAAAATAAAGTAAATAATGAATGAGAAGAAAGTAAATGATTTTAAAGGTTTCACTGAGAAGTCTATAATAACCTTAATGTTGATCACAAAATTACTTCAAACAGGTTATAAAATTTTTTAAAGATTTAACACAAAGTCGATGGTTGCCTAATAAGACATTTGAATCTCAACAATAACCATTTCTGTTTGAAACATCTGGACTCATTTCTTTTTAATTCACTTATTTTGGTTAATACAACATGTGAATTATGTAATGTAGAAAAGCTATACCTACTACAGGTTGATTCTCTCAAAACCGATGACCATAAAAACCGTGTAATGATTTAGATATTATTCTCACGGAATGGATTAGGTAGTGGCGTAGCGAAAAAGCACCTCTCTCTCTAGAAATATGGTGATAGAACAGGCCAAAATAGCTCATGAGGAAATGAATCTGGAAACAGAAGCTAATTACACTACAGGCTGTCTGACGAAATTTAGGATCCAATATGGTATATGTTTCTTCCAGGTATGTGGGGACCGTGCATCAGAAACTCATGAGGCAGCTCAACGTTATGTAGATGAATTTGCAAAGTTGATAAGTGATGAGAATCTCACAAGTGATCAAGTTTATAATGTAGATGAGACTTCTCTATATTGGCAGTATCTGCCGAGAAAAACCCTGATGAAAGTGCACCTACAGGTGTGAAGGATACAAAGGACAGACTTGCCGTGCTTGCTGCTGCAAATGCAGCTGGCACTCGTAGGATTAAACTGCTAGTTATCAGCAAAAGAAAAAAGGGGTGAGAGTGTTTCAAGTACATCATTGTGCTAATAAAAGGTAATGGATCATGACCTAGATCACACTGGAATGGGTTGTAGATTGTGCTAATAAAAGGTAATGGATCATGACTCGGATCACACTGGAATGGGTTGTAG
>NW_013668419.1:50593-52785 GCF_000517525.1 Limulus polyphemus | reverse complement strand
ATTGTGCTAATAAAAGGTAATGGATCATGATTCGGATCACACTGGAATGGGTTGTATATTGTGCTAATAAAAGGTAATGGATCATGACTCGGATCACACTGGAATGGGTTGTAGATTGTGCTAATAAAAGGTAATGGATCATGACCCAGATCACACTGGAATGGGTTGTAGATTGTGCTAATAAAAGGTAATGGATCATGACCAGATCACACTCGGAATGGGTTGTAGATTGTGCTAATAAAAGGTAATGGATCATGACCTAGATCACACTGGAATGGGTTGTAGATTGTGCTAATAAAAGGTAATGGATCATGACCCTAGATCACACTGGAATGGGTTGTAGATTGTGCTAATAAAAGGTAATGGATCATGACCCAGATCACACTGGAATGGGTAGTAGATCAGTTGGGTCAAGTGACAACCTCAAAATTATTCTTTTGCTGAATAACTGTTCAGCCCATCCAGATGCTGAGCTACTTGCAAAGAATAATGTGTATGGGATATATCTACCACTTAACTATAGGTCACTAATCCAGCCAATGGATCAGGTCCATGAAATGTACGTATAAAAATGCCTTCATGAGGAAAATGCTTTCAGCCTGCAACCAGGGAGTGGAGATCCAGAACAGTTAAACCAACAGTTTTGGTCAAATACTGACAAGTTACTGTAAAATAACACTTGTTTGACTTGAACTTTCAGTATCATTCAAATATTTAGCCAATTAGACTTTATTAGTACTAAAATTATTGATATTAAAACCTCTTAAGTCATTGAACTTTTATCTCTTAACCTTACAAGTTAACTTGTACGTGTTGTAAAATAATTTGTTAGGAGTTTAAAAAACCTGCAAAAAATATTAAAGCTTCAATAAAAATAACTAAACAAGGTGTTTTTTTTATAACATGCTGATAATTAGTAATTGTTTTACACTATTATTCGATATAAATAGTTGAAGTATAAAAGCTTTTTCATCATGTCAATTAATAATCAAAGGATTATGGGAGGCAACAAAATCAAGGGGTGAAGTAACAGATGATTATCACAGAACTCAAAAACTTTTGTTCAAAACCTACCACAGGATATGACAACAAAACTATACAGCCGTGGTGCTAACAA
Organism: Limulus polyphemus; assembly: GCF_000517525.1. Classification (NCBI taxonomy): domain Eukaryota; kingdom Metazoa; phylum Arthropoda; class Merostomata; order Xiphosura; family Limulidae; genus Limulus; species Limulus polyphemus. The sequence goes on along the minus strand of NW_013668419.1, from coordinate 51,668 downwards.
CTATTATGTACAATGGAAGATAATTCCACCAAATCTTCACATAAAAATAGATAGCTTCCCAATCATTCTTCTACTCTAGGGTGCACTGTTTCAGAGCATCCAGTGTTTTAAAAAACCTCCCTGAAATGTGGTAGCCTGGAATTTATGATTTAAACAAAACAGAGAGAGAGAGAGATTAATAATTTCGTGCCCTGACACTTTGAAAAGAAAAAACATTATTAGAAAATGTTTTCATGTAAAATCGTTAATCACAAGAATGTAACAAATCACATAATTTGGAAAAATATGTTTTTATTTGACATGTAATTCCAAAGATCCTAACTGACTTTGATAAATATGTTAAATTCTCTTAACACGTAACCTTGCCATGCATTTCTTTCTCTAGTTTTCTTATTTCTATTACCTAGACTAGGGAGAGAATGTTTGAGAAGCTGAGGACAAGGAAATAGGCAAGTGTAGCTACCTGTTGCACATATGAAATTATTACCTAGACAAGGGAGAGAATGTTTGAGAAGCTGAACAACTAAGGACAATGAAATAGGCAAGGGTAGCTACCTGTTGCACATGTGAAATGAGTTTTCTTATTTCTGTTAGCTAGACTAGGGAGAGAATGTTTGAGAAGCTGAGGACAAGGAAATACGCAAGGGTAGCTACCTGTTGCACATGTGAAATTATTACCTCGACTAGGGAAAGAATGTTTGAGAAGCTGAACAACTAAGAACAATGAAATAGGCAAGGGTAGCTAGCTGTTGCACATGTGAAATTATTACCTAGACTAGGGAAAGAATGTTTGAGAAGCTGAACAACTAAGGAGAAGGAAATAGGCAAGGGTAGCTACCTGTTGCACATGTGAAGTGAGAATAGATGATTTTTTCACTGTCTGGGTTGAGGTCCACAAACATTTTCAAGATGAATTCCCTTCCCTGAACAGCATCTTTCTTTGGTCCTGAAGAATTAGAAATAAACATGTGAGAATTATCAGACTACACGGGAGCACTGCAGAACATAAGTGGAAGTTTGAAAAACATCCTCTGACACATACCTTGCTGTGTTATCACACACATACCTTGTTGTG
>NW_013668419.1:46842-50515 GCF_000517525.1 Limulus polyphemus | reverse complement strand
GTACAACGTTTCGACAAGGTTTTGTCATAATCAGGTACAAACCTTGTCGAAACGTTGTACATTTGCTGTTATGTTAAACTTATATTAAAGTTTTTCTTCATTACCCATTCAAGCCGGAGCATTATTAGTCTCAAAGTGGGTTCCTCGTCATCGAATATATTAACACAGCTTTCTGTAATCTACGATAGCGTAGTGCAATAAGGTTTGGTTTGTCTTACAACAACTTGCTGTTATTTCTATACAGGGCTAAGAAGCTATTAAAGACGTAGAGAAAAAGAAATTGATGCTGGAAAATATGTAAAATTAACATCAGAATCCACTAATGTTATAGTAGTATTTTCAGACTAAGAAAATGAATTTAACATTAAATAAAAGGGAAAAAACATTAAATGACATGTATAAGTGTATTGACATTATAATCTTCGGGAAAAGAATGTAGAAACTGAAGTTGTCAAATTAGCCTTCAAAACAACTGATATTAAGAATTCCTTTAACTACTGAAATTCTGACCAATGTGGAAGCTTCGCCTCATCTCTAAACATTTTCTTAAAATTGTTACTTGGTGGCAAACTAGAAGCTTCTGTTCTAGTGACAAAAGCTATTACCTTGCTGTGTTATCATAACCTATTAATTTCTTATAAGACTCTTAAGATTTTACCTGTTGTTTCTACAACTCATGATCGAACAAGTAATTCTTGTAAAATGAATACATTTAAACCTGATGAGTTGAGCAGATTATAAAATCACCCACAAACATATTTACTGATGTGCATTTTTCAATAACTTCAATTAACTTAATTTTAGTTTCTTTAACACTAGTAATCATACACATTATCTTAATTCTAGTTTCTTTAACGCTAGTAATCATACACATTATCTTAAATCTAGTTTATTTAACACTAGTAATCATACACATTATCTTAATTATAGTTTATTTAACACTAGTAATCATACACATTATCTTAATTCTAGTTTCTTTAACGCTAGTAATCATACACATTATCCTGAAGAATAAGGACACACTTTGGGCCAAGTTCTTCAGCAGTGGACGAGCTTCTCCTGGTTTGGCTATGTGGAGCTCGTAAATTGAATTTTCCAATCACAGGACAGATTTTTCAGGAGAAGACCTTAAGGATTGCATAATCTCTACGGATTCTAGTCTGGGAGTGCTCTTCCTTATGGGTAAATCAATGGAAGGCTCATCATGACATAAGCCTCAAGGAGGTAGTTGTAGAAGCAGCAACTGTGAATGTGGAGGTGGTTGACAAGTAGAGGAGCACAGCCCCGTCGAAACGTATCAAAAACTTTAAGCCTTGCAATGTATTCAATGCCGACAAAAATGAGCTGTTCTGGAGAGTTCTCCCAAACAAGACATTAAGTTTCAAAGGTAAGAAGTGCTATGGAGGCAAGCTCAGCAAGGAGAGGGTCACTCTCATGGATATGGCAAATGTAGATGGAACTGAAAAGTATCCACTGACTGTCATCGGTAAGTTCCAGAAACCACTTTGCTTCAAAATGGCAAAAAGGCTTCCAACTGCATATGACTTCAATCAGAAGGCTTGGATGATGATTGTGGCTTTCACTAGCTGGATTCGAAAGTTCGATGCTCTTATGGCATACCAAAAAAGAAAGGTGTTGCTATTCGCCAACAATTGTAGCGCTCATCCACCAATAACAGATATTAGAGCTGTCATTCTCCACCTTCAGCCATGTGATGCCAGAATAATAAAGAACTGAAACACTACTACAGGAAATGCCTTATGTCGAAGATGCTCACCTGATCGATGCAGAAAAAGACATGGAAGAGTTCAAAATTTCCCTTCTTGATGCAATGACAAGTGTTTGCGTGGTCTTTTGTAAGCAAAGAGACAATAAAGAAGTGTTTTTGACACATCAGATTCATCTGGTCAAGTGATACAGCAGAAGAAGAGGTGGAAGAGGAAGACACTGGTACATATGCTGATGTCACCCACTTGCAGCAACTGAACATCACTGACCCCGATCTCAATCCTGAAGCGATCCTTAATGTGAACCATCATCTTGCAAATCACGAGATGCCAGCAGATCCAGAAAATGAAGTTCAGGCCAGATAGGAAGGAAATTGATGATGATGACTCCAGACAGGAGTTACCAATTGTAACTACAACTGAAGCAGTACGTGCCATCGAAGTGCTCTGCAGAAAGGCTTGGACGACAAGTTCCTCATTAAATTTGAAAAATGTTAACATTAAAACGCTCGAAAACAAGGAAGCAAACAACACTTGACACTTCTTTTCCCAAAGTTGTAAACCTTTATGTAAATAAAGAGCAATCTCTTGAGAAATAACAGTTATTCGTGATATCTTTTGTACAATTATAACTTTTAGATTAACTTTCTTAATAAATATTTCATCCATCTACGTACATTCATTACCTTCACTATAAAAAAACAATGTCTTTCAATTTTACTCGACTTAAGATATATCGAAATTTTTACTGTGTCCCCTGATATTCGTTATGTCCGGATTGTCTGTAAATATTATTTCAGTTCAGGATATTCAACTACATTATTAAATAAAATATACAGGCCACAATTCAGCAAAATTATGAAATTTTAAATTTAAAAAACAAGTTATAAAATGTATAAACTTGATAAAGTGAAAAATAAGACTAACCATCGTATTCAGGAAAGTAGTCGACAAGATGGGAAAACATTATTTTTTCTTCCAACAAATCTTTTTTATTGAGGAAGAGGATGACTGAAGAGTTCAGGAACCAAGGATATGTGATTATTGTCTTGAAAAGCGCTTTACTTTCTTCCATTCGATTCTAAAAAATTAATACAACACATGCATCTGAAGCAAAAAAACACGTGTACAATAATCCCAAAAAGGGTTTTCTTTAAATAAAATATTCTACAGTATCCAATGTTCACTGTCTCTCAATGCTAGTCAAAATTACGTTAGAGAATTGATGTGCATTACAAACTTGATAAACCATAGCTTAGTTCTCCATATATGCACAATAACAAGATAAAATTGGGGACATTTCAAAATTTCTTAAGTTATAATTTAAACCTTTTCTGTGATGGATTTTAAGCTCACATTTCAACACACTCCGAAAAGAATTTAACAAATTAATAAACATAAAAATATGGGTTTAACTGAGAGTAACAACCTTAAAATATTGACAAATATATGAATATTCCTATAAATTACTTTATTTTGATAAATTTTCCAGACATTTTTGTTAAAAGCTTCCTGAGCTTCTCTACATTTGACATTAACTTTGTGTAACACCTGTATGATAACACAGAAAGGTATGTATGATAACACAGAAAGGTATGTATGATAACACAGAAAGGTATGTATGATAACACAGCAAGGTATTGTATGATAACACAGCAAGGTATGTGTGTGATAACACAGCAAGAGGTATATGTATGATAACACAGCAAGAGGTATATGTATGATAACACAGCAAGAGGTATATGTATGATAACACAGCAAGAGGTATATGTATGATAACACAGCAAGTTATGTATGATAACACAGCAAGGTATGTATGATAACACAGCAAGGTATGTATGATAACACAGCAAGGTATGTTGATAACACAACAAGGTATGTGTGTGACAACACAACAAGGTATGTGTGTGACTACACAGCAAGGTATGTGTGTGACTACACAACAA
>NW_013668419.1:43932-45863 GCF_000517525.1 Limulus polyphemus | reverse complement strand
AAACGTTGTACATTTGCTGTTATATTAAAGTTTTCTTCATTACCCATTCAAGCCGTCTCCAGCCATTATTATGTGTTAATATATACTCTTAACACTCATTGAAACTCATCTTACTTTTTAAGAATCTACCTTTTGTTGTTATCAGTTTAATACATTTATCACAGTTAAGGTTTAAAAGATAATGTTCTAAATACCGCATTAACCAAGTCCATCAAGCTGATTAATAATGTTCACCTCCCATCATAAAAATACTACCAGCATCGTCTATGTTCACATATAAAATATTTCCATTCAATCATCCCTAATTCCTCCATATAAACTATTAATGCATACATAAATGTAACTGTAAGTTAAAAACAATGTTGACAAAACAAGAATGTTAATTATAAGTGTATTAGTTGTTTAAAACTTTTTTTAATACAGTCCTTCAATCCCTTCATGTAAATTAGTCAAGGAATGTTACGACACCTTTCGTGACTTTTGAAAAGCAGTTGATAGAGAAACTTGTTCTCTCTTTGGTTTCACTAAACCTACCTCATTATCAGATTCAAAAAGAATTTGATCATATTCGCTTAAGGCAACAAGAAAGATTATAGATGTAACATTTTCAAAGCAATGGATCCATTTTCTTCTTTCAGATCTTTGACCACCGACATCAACCATTCTATAAAAATTTAATATTGCACTTTATATTAGAAATATGAATTACCATTACAAAGAGTTTTGTTGTACAAAATCAATGTGAGGAAACATTTTTTATATTTTAAGTCTACAGAAAAACAAGGAAATCAAAACCTTAACGAAGAGCCCAATTGAAAATTAAATCTCATCATTGAGGGTACTTGTTTAACACTATAACAAAAAAAAACAAACAGAATTACGTTTTTTTTTTTTCCCTTATCAATTGAACTAGAATTTTTCTATATCAAAATTATTTTTTCTCCATTTGCTTTAAATACTTTTAAAAAACTAGTCCAATCAAGACAAAGACATTGTATTTCCATATTTATCTTCAGACTAATAAAGCAGTTGTTACTGTTAAAACATTATTTGGAATACTACAAAGAATATAAGTATTGTAAATACAGTCTTGGAAGGATAGTATTGTATATCAAAAATAAATAAACTGTTGATTTCACACACTATACACAAACCTTCATAAGGAAAAGTTTGAAAAATACTTGAAGTATTATGTTTTATATTGCACAAGAATATACATTGAGTGCACACTCATCAACCAATCAGAAAATTTACACTTTTCCTTATTGATATATATATATATTATTATTATAATGTAGCTTGAGATGTATACGTCCAAAACTCAGATCTCGGAAACTACCTCACCGATTATTAACAATCATAACTGGGTAATAGTTTTATAATTAGACAATATTTTGAAATTTCCACAAAAATGATGTGTTTCAAATTTAACCAATAAAAATACAAAAAAGGAGTAAGTTTCAAATATAAAACAATCAAAAAACAAACTTAAAAAAATTATTTGTTTTTCTTTAGTGAAAATCTCATGAGTGTTGCAAAAAAAAAACAAGTCACTTTCATTGAAAATTGTGTTTACAAAGAAATACTTCAATCAAATCTACTCTGTGATGTAATGCTGTGATGATAACTCATTTTTAAACTAAAATTTCAATAAAATAATTTTTCTCATGGATGGTGAACATTATAATGTCAAGTATGAATACATTGCTCTAGAACTGTCAGACAATTACAGATAAGACAGCAGGCCGCCAATAGCCTTCTGCAGGAACTAGCAGTTATACCTGTCCGAAGGATGGGTGTTTCTGCTAGTCTGTATAATGAGTTTTCTTCAGTTCTATTAATTCTGCAAATTAACAGTTTTATTTGAACATAACATAATGTTTAGGGACAACAAAAGACCTATTAAAGAAAAAAATAGAATAAGTAAACCT
>NW_013668419.1:41355-42996 GCF_000517525.1 Limulus polyphemus | reverse complement strand
ATATATATATATATTTTTGTAAAAGTTTCCGAGATTCTCTACATTTCATATATTTTATTATGTTTTGCATCAAATTTGTAGAATTTTTCACTAGAATCTGAATACGTTAAAGTAAGTCCTAAAATAGTAGGGCTGTAATTTATCTCTGTGACACAAACATCTGTTGTATTATTATGGGAAGGAATACAGGTCATAGACACATGACTTGTAGTATATCATGTAGTCTATATCCATCATAACAGTTATTGTAGAAATGTATTTTAATCTTACAGAGAAACCCTGTTTAATATGTCAAAACAGCCCCTTTACGTGCATAAATAAACACTGAAAGTTTAGCAAAATTATTAACAAGATGTAGAGAGAAAGCAATATTTGTTAGCTCATGATTCCCTGCTGTCTGTGACATGAAAGGCGTGAAGAAGCAAACAATAGCCACTAACATTTTCACAGTGATAGTTTATGAAATCAAACGAAATCCTCTGACACACAATATCATTACCTCAAGTACAACATATTAACTATCATGAACATCCATCAAAACTTTTTGAGAAAAATGTTTTATCCACTATCATATTAAAAGCTTTAAAGGGCTTACTCATGCTGTATGTTCAAACAACTTCTTAAAAATCATAACTACAAACCTGAAGATGATGGAGTCAAGAATAAAGGGGTATTCAATAATGCCTGTTGTCGGTACTCTGACTCTAAGAATGTCTTGCTGCGTAGGTAAGTAATTTGGAACTGCTATTCTGTCTATGTCATTAAGATAACTGGAATGCAACATAAAAAACAACAATGGTAAATTCAAGGTTCACTTCTTTCTACCTACATCTTATTCAGCAATATTAGTTTTGGTGATGCAACTTTGTGTTTTTCTCGACACTCTGATCCTTACTCTACATAAAAAAGAACAGGCATATCATGTAAACCACACAACTTTCATATTTCTACAAAAACACAACAGCAACTACATGTAGTCAAACATATTCATATATCAAAGTAACATTATTATCAGCACTTTATAAATTTTAAATAATTATTTTCTTATGTTAAATTGTTCAACATTAAGTTGTATTGCAGAGCATATTACATGTCAATCAAACGAGTTTAGCTTATTCCTCTTCTTGAGTCACAGGAGCACAAATAAGTACTCGGTTTTGTTAAGTAGCCACAGTAATTTCTTCTGCTAGATGCCACCATTCATTGTCATTTTACTGAGTGCAAGAAAATACCCCTGCCAATGTGAATGCTTTTTGACAGTTATTTCTGTAAGTGTCAAATGGAAGATATTAAATTCCATTCAAATAAATTTATTCAACACGTTATCATCAAATCATACATTTATATAATACTGAAGTGAAAAAAATAATAATATGAACAACTAATATATACTCAAACACATTCCTCTCTTTGAATGTTTTCTGTTCACGTTTCTATTTTCCAGTTTTTTTTCGTAAAATTCGTTCACAAAAAGAAACATATTTGTTCTTAATGAATTTTTGTCAGATTGACTGTTCAGTATATATGAAGACTGACAGATTGATGTTGATACTGACAGGAGATTTTAGGAATTGCAAAAAATTGATAATTTTTCTGTAACAATTTTGAAAAATAGCATTTTGATATATATATATATATATA
>NW_013668419.1:40008-41022 GCF_000517525.1 Limulus polyphemus | reverse complement strand
TATGGACACCATGATGCTCTCCATTTCTAATACATAAATTATCAAGAATTTAAAAAAAAAGTTGTAAAAGTTCAAGAGAAACAATGACTCTAAAGTGAATATATAGTGACACTTACTATTTAGCTGAATCTGTGAGCTGGTACTCCCTACGTCTGTCATAACATTCCTGGATACCTGGGTCTACCCATAATGATTTGATTGCTTCTACATATGGACTGTCAAAGGTAGTGACTGTTTCATAGTCAACAGACAGAACTAATTCAGCATTTTCCTATAAAACAGTAGAAAATTGTGAAAGAGAGGCAGACCTGTACATCCAACAATAAAATACACCTTTAATATTACACAAACCAGTAGTGTATTAATAAATTTTACAAGAAAAATAGGTTCTTACTTTTTATAGTTGACATATTGTATTTTTAATACAGAACATAAACAAATAAATGAAAAGTATTTCTTTCTATGTTATTTTCAGCTGTTAAACTAACAACAGTTATTACATTTTTCATGGAAACGTGTTCATTTTTTAAATAAAAGAATATTAAAAAAACATCAGATTCGATTCATTACTGTTATTAACTAGTTAAATATTAAAATAAATTAAACTTGAATAATGGGCTTATTTAAGTTCTAAAGATAATAATGACAAGTAACAAATGCTCTTAAATCAAATTTAAGTGTTTAAAGGAAGAGGAGAAAAAAAAACTGCACATTTTTTTCACACTGTATAAATTTCAAAACTTAAGTTTACATCTGTCTAGGTCTAGAAATTGTTTATTACACAATCTAAACAAATAATAATCCCAGATGTTTCATGTAAAGTAAGATAAGCTTCGCACGCTATATCAGTAAAACATTTAACATGAACACACTTGACATCGAGAAATTCTCAAATGTTAATTTACGTATTATTACACGACTTTATATATTTTACATATAACAATCTTTCAAACAATGCTACACGTAACAATCTTTCAAACAATGCTACACGTAACAATCTTTCAAACAATGCTA
>NW_013668419.1:34865-39629 GCF_000517525.1 Limulus polyphemus | reverse complement strand
CAAACAATACTACATATAACAATCTTTCAAACAATGCTACACATAACAATCTTTCAAACAATGCTACATGTAACAATCTTTCAAACAATGCTACATGTAACAATCTTTCAAACAATGCTACATGTAACAATCTTTCAAACAATACCATACTTTTATATCATTACATGAAAGACAACACATGTACATAAAACAACATACATGCCTATTTTTACTTTATAATTAAAAACATTGTTGTATTTGGTTGATAGAGTCAATTGTAAACATTATAAAACACTCAGAAATTCCAAACTATGGTAACACAATGACAGATAATAAATATGATACAACGGCTAACTGAAATGATTCATCTATAAATATCCTGGAACCAAGACAGATTCTGTCATATGAAGGGCCTTAAAATATATAATACTGACACAAAAAGAACCAAATATAAAACACTATCAATACACCATTTACAAGTAATATGTTCATATGTCTTTGAATGTGGTCACAGGTGTAGATATACACACTGCTGCTTGAGTGGATTAGGGTTAATAGTTTTGTTCACAGATCTTAAGTTTTTTACACCCATGTTTAAACACGTTTGTAAAATAACATGATAGTTAATAAGAACTTTGAAATAATAAAAAATGTTTCAGTTAAATGTATGGTTTTTACAGAATTTCCAAAACAAAATTCCACGACTTCCTCCAAGACTCCAAAATCCTGTTATGCAGGATTAAAATTGCATTTTCCTGGAATTTGTAATCACAAAATATAAACAAACCTGAATCCTAAAATCAATCTGCTTTTGTTAGTATAATTTTTTCACTGGAGCCAATTATTTCACAAGGGATTTTTTTTCTATAGAGACTAATATTTCACAACTTTTCTAGGTCCATGAATTAAAAACAGACATTTTTAAAGGTTTTGCACTACTGATATTTTTATAGCTCACTGTCTGCAATTTCAAGAACCTGTAGATGATAAAAAGAGATGCCTGAATTAGTATTTCCTTGTTTAACAATTCATACTGTATCATTATCACTAGGTCTGCGCAATTAACTGATATAATCAAGTAGGGCCATATAAAATAACTGATTAATCAATATTATAATTAAATTATGTCATAGAAATAACCAACTAATAAATATTAATGTTTCTAATTGTTACTGTTTGGAAACATTTCAACTATACAAGTAATCAAAATTGTGTCATTGTGATTTCACATTTTTGATAAACTATTCAAGGTTGTTCAGTTTAATCGGTATCATAAATCACACAAATAATCAACCAATCAAAACTAGTGCTTCCAATTATTCCAGTCATCCAAGTCTTGTGTCAGAATAAATGATTAGTTGAATATAATCTCAATCACTAATTGATCAGTACGTTCCACTAATCCCCCAGCTCTAATCATCCTATCAAAATGTTCAACTTTAGAAGCTACTAATGGAGGAAACGAAATAAGCATACATACACAAACACTACGAATACCTAACTTTTATGGCTTTTAACTTACAATATTATTCCGATCTTTATACGATATCTTCAACATTTCCATGGCTTTGTTCATGCTTTGCATTGCCATTATGATATTTTGATATACTAGTTTAATATAGCTTTTTTTATCATCATCTGAATAGCCTTGACCATGAATAATCCTCATTTGTTTAATGAATGTGCTCTTGCCAGATTCACCCGTACCTGTGAGAAAAGAAGAAAAGCCTGTAGATAACTGTACATACTATTATATCAATTTAAATCTAACACATTCAACCCTCAACCATAAAATTCAGAAAATATTTGAATTCATAAAGTAATGAAAGAACTATATATATTAGTAAAGCAACAGACATCATACCACAACCTATAGACAACAAAGGATCATTTGGTCCTTCAAGGCTGTCCTTCCACACTCACCTTTGAGAAAAGTAAAAATATATCCCCTCACTTACTTTTTGGGGAAATAATAAATTTTCCTTTCAAATTCCTGTAAAATGATGGTCTCAACTACTGTCATTCCCCAAGTCAATCACTCTGTTAAAAGATTTAAACCGTCTTAACTGAAGCCTAGCCTGTTTAGTAGCAGTTGTATCTCTATATATATATCATTCATCCATTTTGTCTGATCAGATGGCCTATAAACAAGAGGTTGAACTTCCAATGATAACAGAAGCAGTCATTGTATCACCAAGAAGTGAAATACTAAAACCAGGACTTTAAAGGGATCAGAATATTACATTCCCAAGGAATTTAAATTTAAAGGGATCAGAATATTGCATACCCAAGGAATTTAAATTTAAAGGGATCAGAATATTACATTCCCAAGGAATTTAAATTTAAAGGGATCAGAATATTACATTCCCAAGGAATTTAAATTTAAAGGGATCAGAATATTACATACCCAAGGAATTTAAATTTAAAGGGATCAGAATATTACATACCCAAGGAATTTAAATTTAAAGGGATCAGAATATTACATTCCCAAGGAATTTAACTTTCCTTGAAGAATTACATCTTTTTAGTTGGCTTTCCCGATCGAGAATGCATGATCCATTTGTATTCCTTTAGTTGTGACCAATGAAAGTGAGCATATTAAACGGATTAAGTAAAAAAACAATTCATGAGGAAATGCAACTTTACACGTGAGAATGCAATCTCCCTGGTAGCTTTCTCTCGATTAAATGTAATTTTATTTCATTATTTCTATTCCTGATTTACATCTAGTGACTGATGTGTAGCAGAACCAAACACTCCGGCATGTCCTGAGGGATTGATGGTTGGAAGAACTCTTGTGAATCTGAAGAATAAAGATACCTTCACAACCACAATCATAATATTCAAATCTGGAGGTGACACTACAAGATGTGAAGATGTATAGGTTGTACTTCAAAATCAAATAAAATCAGAAGCATTCACTTTTGAGACATGATGTCTAAAGTCTGTTATCAAATCCTCCCATAAAAATAGCTTATCACCTCACTTATAAGAGCTGTATAACCAAAGCTGTACAGCCCTTACAGCTGAACAAGTAAAATATTTGATACTGGAGGTGAAACCCAAATAAGTCAGGTAGCCAGATGAGTCCCACTTACAAAGCAGACTGAGGCTTTCAAAAGAGATAGAAGCCATGAAGTAACAACGAGTAATAAAACCAAGTAGTACTAATCAATAGTCATCATCTATTGTATTTGTGAAGAAGAAGAAGAAGAATGGATGCAAAATATTCTACACGACAACCAGTAGGTGAAAAAACTCACAAAGAAGGATGTTTACCCACTCCCAAGGACTGACAATACTTTTGTTGCTTTATGTGGTTTTCAACATAAGTTGTGAAGAACGGGTATTTGTAAGTCAACAAAGCAAGTAGGGAGAAGACGGCCTTACTGCAGGAAACGGATTGTGGCAATTTGTTGCATTGCCATATGGATTACTTTAATGTACCTGCTACATTTCTACAACTAATGAAACGTGCTCACTCTGAACTATTGTACAAAATCATATTTATCAACTTGGATAATGGGATAGAACATTTGGAAAATTAAAAGATATACCATGTGTAGATACACCGTTTGTATATACACTGTCTACATTTACCCCAGAATTCCAACCTAAAACACCATCTGTAGATACACTGTCTACATTTACCCCAGAATTCCAACCTAAAACACCATCTGTAGATAACCTGTCTACATTTACCCCAGAATTCCAACCTAAAACACCATTTATTATAAAGTTGGCCAGTTCAACAACAGAAGCTAATCAAGAAACCAACAGAATATGATGGAAAGGTACTACGGGAGGCTTATCGTGTGCTGTTTGAAATAATTTACAGAGAGACCAGTGAGGAACAAACTATTCATCACTTAAAAGGACCAGCATTAATGACATTAAGCAACATTCCAGCTGGGAGCCATAACAACTATTAAACATTGATAGCTGCCTTATCCATCATGTTTGGAGAGACACACCAGTAGAAAGTATCGAAAGAAAAGTTCCAGGCATAATACAGATGAAAGAAAAGACCCGAGACTAACTTACAGAAGATTTGGAAAGGCTTGCCCAATTATCTTACCCAGATCCTCCTCATGAAATGATGAATTCAGCAACACGTGACCAATTTATAAATGCAATCAGACAAGAATATGAGAATTATATTGAAGCAAAGTAGGTGCAGGTTTTTCAAAAGAGCACTAAACTTGGCAATGAAGCTTAAAGCCATTATAGTTGAAGATAAACTACAGCACCACCTACAAGTTTGTGTAGTATGTAGAACTAAGAGTAAAATATAAGTATCTGATTCAGTGTCAGTTACCGAGTTATTCAATCTAGTGTTAGCAAGTAAGTTAGACAGCGATTTTAGGTAGTAACCTATAAAATGAGTGAGGTATTTATATTGTACTCTTAGTTATAAACGCTACAAAAACTTCTGTTCTCAACTTCAATGATATTTCTAGATGTTGTGTTTTGCTGTTTGATTAGTATTATGTTTATTAAACATATTTAATTAATAAAATTTTATTTGTAGAGACTGACTGTTAACATGCTTCGACTAGCAATTGTTAACGGGCTCGGTCCCTGGGACTGACCTCATAACCATTTTGTGCTTGTTATAGTTTTCATGCTATAACTTTTAAATAAATTTTATCAAAAATAGGCAGATTATCAGTAAACATTACAATGCTTTCATAAGCAAAATATCAATTTTTTTTATCAAGTCTTAAGGTTTGTAAAGCAATGTTTTTTATGCCTTTTTTTTCTTTTCACGTGTTGCCTATCTAT
>NW_013668419.1:26745-33918 GCF_000517525.1 Limulus polyphemus | reverse complement strand
CTTAGCAAATTGAAAAGATAACAGGCTCTTATTTTATATTCTAGCTTTTCAATAATGGTAATTTGAGTTTCTAATTTGTACAAAACTATGTTTGATTTATTACATGAGCAATATCTTAGCAAATTGAAAAGATAACAGGCTCTTATTTTATATTCTAGCCTTTCAATAATGGTAATTTAAGTTTCTAATTTGTACAAAACTATGTTTGATTTATTACATGAGCAATATCTTAGCAAATTGAAAAGATAACAGGCTCTTATTTTATATTCTAGCCTTTCAATAATGGTAATTTGAGTTTCTAATTTGTACAAAACTGTGTTTGATTTATTACATGAGCAATATCTTAGCAAATTGAAAAGATAACAGGCTCTTATTTTATATTCTAGCTTTTCAATAATGGTAATTTGAGTTTCTAATTTGTACAAAACTATGTTTGATTTATTACATGAGCAATATCGTAGCAAATTGAAAAGATAACAGTCTCTTATTTTATATTCTAGCTTTTCAATAATGGTAAATTTGAGTTTATAATTTGTACAAAACTATGTTTGATTTATTACATGAGCAATATCTTAGCAAATTGAAAAGATAACAGGCTCTTATTTTATATTCTAGCTTTTCAATATTGGTAAATTTGAGTTTATAATTTGTACAAAACTATAGACATAGTATTTTGACTTCACAAACATTTAATTTGAACCAGTGCTGCATTCAACATACCACGTGACACACAAAAATCAATATTTACCTGTTTTTTTATATTTGCTTTTAAATTAAGAACCTGAGTAAGGTATAGTACTAAAATATGAATTATAATATACAGTTTGATACCAAAGTTATTGATATAAATTCATGAAATAGTAGTTCAATAAAATTTTTAATGTGAATCAACAAACGAGATGACGTGGCCTTTCACCTGTGACCCGTCTCGAAAGGGTTAAGTCAGCTGCAGTTCTTTAATTGGGTGCTCTAACCAATAAAAGTTTATTGTGCATAGCTATATGAATATCACACGTAGCATAAACTACATGTACATAAACACATGTAAATGTTTGATTTCATTTATATCGATTACCTGTATAATATAACAAGTTTTCAATCAAATACAGATGAGTAGTTATGGTAATATTACCAGCAAATTTTGAAAACAAGCATAAAAAAAGGTTCAAACTTTTTTTTGGTAACATGTTCCAAACCTTCAAAGGTCAACTATACCCTTCATTGCAGCTATATTCATGATAAATCTGGTCTGAAAATTAGCTTTCTGGAAATTATAAACTAAAAACATCAAACCTAATTAAGTAATGATCATTTATTTTCCAATCAAACCTAATGGTATAAAAAATCCTCCCAGTACTATTTGTCAACAATACTAAGATACGTGTGCAAAGCACTAAATATGTTACATGCTTTATTAGTGGTTTGTTCTACACTGAATAATAACCAAATGTGAATAAATACATACATCAAACAACAAATTTCAAACAGTTCGTTTTATATTAAAATATCACATGACATACTGCATGCATTTTTCTGTCAACTCAATAGTCATTCAAGATGGCATGTATACCTACCACAATGTTTTTCGGAACAGTGGGTGATCTGCCATAAGAAGAGGTTAACTATTTTCTAATCCCACCAATAAAAAAAGTGTTGAAATTTCAATTCTATTATTGTAAAAACAATAGCATCACCAACTGACCTTGCTATTAAGAATATTTTGAGTAGCTCAGAGCTACCCCACAATGCTTACAAGTGTTGGATGGTGTTGTATAATAAAACTAGTATTAACTTTGTTCAAGGACTGATCAAACTGACCAATCCTTGAACAAACATAATGGAAACATTTCAATTACTTGAATATTTGGAATAATAGTAATAAACAGTAATAAATGGAACCCCTAATTTTGATTAGTTCAATAAGTTGTGACACTAATTGATTAAGCTGAACAAACTTGAATATACCAAAAATAACAATGAAAACTTATATTGGCACTACTTTGAATACTGGACAGAGCTGGGTGATTAAATTGATCAATCAATTACCTTTATTAGTGTCCCATAAAGATCCAAGTAGATCGCTTGGTCTGAATGCTAGGCTTGATACTGTGTAAAATGAGCAGATTTTATAATGAATTTGCAGAATCAATTTGCTGGAAATAAGATTTTTGGAATGGATGCGCTACACTTAAAATAGTTAGGGGGAACATGTTTGCAAGAGCTATCAACTCTGCAGTAAGGACAACTTTAAACTAGAACTTGACAAAGGTGAGAACCAGGATCAAACACTTGGAAAAAACACAAGATATGTGAATAGATGTAGAGTAGGAAAAAAGTTCACTCAAGAAAATCTCACTTGTTTATTATTTTAGGGTTAGAAGTAGCAGAAACATAACAGATGGGATTAAAGTTCTTAGAATAGAACATATTGAAACGACTGAGACTTAGTCAGATTTAGACAATTCTGATGTTTGAAATTTATTTGCAATACAAGGCTATAGGTATTTTTAATAGAGACAGAGTATTTGAAAGATGGGGTGTGGCTTTGTATGCGAGGCAGCCTGTTGAAGTTAAGGATATTAAATATGATAAGTAGGCTGAATCAGTATGGATCTTCATTAGTGGATAGAAGAGTAACAGGCATTTAATTGGATTGTGATATATATCATCAGCTGATTGATGATCAAGAATGCAACAGTTAACGAGGTTTTAATTCTGGGGATACGGATTAGGTAAATTTAGTGTCAAATGGTCATCGGACAGCAATAACACAAACAGAATTTTTAGGTACATACAGAGAAATATTACATACAAGTTGAAAGAGGTCATTTCACTTTAAGAGGTCATTGATGTCCTGGATGAAATACATTAGAGATACCATAACATCTGACAGACAACGAGGGTCCCTTTGGTCGATCGTGGTTGTTCCGTTTATTCCACCTATTATCCAATATGTAATAACGTTCAAGATAAGAAAATACACTTGCAACCACAGTCTTGCTCTGATCCACGTGATAGCTTGACTTGATCAAAGTTAATATTCACTTCTCATCTTCATGTCAATAAATAAAAAAAACTGGCCAAGTTTCCAGATGATATTAAATCAATGGATATCCCAAACTGTACTAAAAATTTTGAAGTTTTTCAGTGAGATTTTGAGTTTCTGGTAAGTTGGGCTAATACCTGGCAGGTGCTTTTAATCTTAATAAAAGTAAGATTATGCATATTAGTTATCACAACATTAATTATCCGAATAATCTTGCATACAGAAATATCTTGGTGAAGTTTATAGGGCAAAAGAGTGGGACAAACATGATTTTAGATTATATATATAGAAATATTTACTACAAGTTAATAATGCAAATATAATTTTAGATTATATACAGAGAAATGTTAACTACAAGTTGAAGGAGGTCAATGTAGGGCCGACTAAAACGTATTTAATATAACATAACATTTCAAAGATAGAAAGAAACCCTTAGGCTTATCATGTCTGTCCCATTCACCTAAAACCCATATGCCTATATCCAACCCTTACTCCCCTAGTGTTAACCCATTAACTGCAGTTGTTCTAAACACGCGAGGAATTTTTGCAAGCTGTACACCATATCCAGCACACTCACATTCAACTTCCGGAGACAGACCGTACCCTATACAGCAAATCTCCAGTCAATGTATTAATTAAGCCCTTTCTTGAACTGTCCCAATCCTGATGTCTGTATCACATCTGAAGGCAGTTTATTCCAAAGGCTAACTGTCCCATTAGAAAAAAATGTCTAATTTGCAGATGATCTCTACACTACTAAATCTACGATACTAGTCCTACCACTCTTACAACTTAACACATACACACACAAGATGATGTATCGATCCCATCTATTCCCTTTATAATTTTGCATAGTTCATTCAGATTCCTTGTACTCCTTCTCATGAGAAAATAATCTTAAAAACCTTAAACTGTCCTCATATTGCAGCCACTGATCATCCTAATAGCCCTCCTTTGAACCTTTTCCAACAACGTTATGTCCTCTTTAACATAAGGAGCCCAAGAATAAATACAATATTTTAAATGATGCCCAACCAGAGATATGTACAAAGAAACAATAACAGCAGTAATTCCCTTTGTTTTGCATTAATATTCCTATAGATACAACCCAAAATCCTGTATGTTTTTTCTCTGGCAACAACACACTGCCTGGAAGGCTTAGGAAACTGATTTGGCGAAAACACCTTTTTTCCATAATGCTATTGAGTTGATGTCTATCAAGGTAGTAATTCGCAAAGGTGATCTAAATACAGTTTTATAAGTTATTTTAAATTAATTTATTGCTATCAATATTTGTTTCACCTTTATAGACATTGTTAGTCCAGGTAATATTATGTGGAAATCTTGTCTCGTGTTCAAAACATTGCTCTTTGTTGTTGTGGGTGAAAGTGTGGATTTGATATACTTGGATTTTTGGACAACGTGTCACATAAAATATTATTAAAGAAAATTATCACTGTGGGTGTGTGGATACATTAATTCAACGGATTAAGGGTTGGTTAGAGGAAAGGAAGCAGAGGGTTGTAATATATTGAGCTCTGTTAAACTGGTTTGGAGTTACAAATGGAGTATTCAAGGGCTCTGTACTGAAACCTTTACTATATTTGTTATACAAAAGATATTGATAAGAGAATGGCCAACAAATTAATCAAGTGTGGTGATATTAAAGTTTTTGGTATAGTTTGCTTTGAGAAAAATGCTGTTACTTTACAAAGGGACTTGGATCATTGGATAAAAGGAGCAAATAAATGGCAGATAACATTTAATTATTCTAAACTTAAAGTACACTTGGTCTACCTTACTTTAAGCTTTGCAATATTCAGTTTTTCTCATTTAATAAATATGATTATAGTTTTTGACTATACATAACCATTGGTGGAACATTACATATTAGTAGTTACAACTATATGAGCTACATACCGAACCTAGTTTATCGTGCCATAAACTAACATAATATGAACAGACTTAATCTTGATGACCTAGAAAATGCATAAAAATATAATATGCCTATCACTGCTAATAATTAATATTTCTATACTGTTACTCAAGCAGAAATTTCAATGCAATGTTTCACCTCACATAATAAATAGAAAAAAAAAGTTGCTCAAAATCAGTTGTCATGAGTTAGCTTCAAACACCCATCAATAGCATCTTAGAACTAATACCCGTGCCTCTTACATCAGGAAACCAGTGCTATGTGGCGACAAACGTGAATTCTTATGAACACGATCAAACATACTCAATACATATTTATAGACTCAAAGATATTGGATGTCTGCTATGTACACCCTCTGAACATTTGCAGTAAAAGCACGACCATCACATATGCAATCACCACCTAAGATACTGAGCTTTTTACTTTTGTATGTTTTAAACAAGTTCAGTACATGTACAATTTTGAAATATAACATTCCAATCTAAACGACATACAACTTATGTAAAAATAAAACTTTCAAGCATATTAAAATTTATTTATCAGCCTACACAGGCTTATCCTAAGCCTAATAGTACTAGTAATACTAATAGTAACTGTAATACTAAATAAGCACGCAAATTTATTAACATTAATATTAATAATAATATTACAAATATAAAAATAACAATATTAATTTATTCTAAAATCTGTCAAAAGTTGAAAACGTGATTTCACAAACCTAGTAAAAGGAGTTTAAGTTCTCTTCTGGCATCACGCTTGTCCTTGCGAAGTTGTCTTTCTATTTCTTGATTGATTCTTTTTTGTTCTTTTCCTTCTTCGCTTAGACAACAAGCCATATTCGAAAAAAAATTATCAATATATCATTTACCATACGAGTCCCCCCTATACGTACAATCGCCGTCTTTAATGTTTATTGTTACGTGTTTTACTTTTTAAACTATTTCGTTAATCACTTTCTTGTCGTTTACTGAAATAGTGAATAATTATTTGTGATACTAATAACGTTAAGCCTAAAGGCTAAACGTATCGATGATATAATAGTACTACCACTAGTATTACTACAAATTACGAAGTTTCAAAACGAACCCGAGATTGAACATTAAAAACGGTACTTCGATGAAAAATTATTTCAGTTACTATCATATAGAAAATCTTGTAATTATAAAAGAGATGTATAAAACGATACATATTCAAAACCACACGCAATATTCCTCAATGGTATAATTATACAAACACTCACACCACACATATTTCCTGAACAAAATTTACTCACGCTGACATATTGGGTGTGGCGTAGCACGAACTATTGGGAAGACGAACAACTAGCCTAAACGCTTTCCAAATTATTTTACTGTGTATGAAAGATGAAAAGAATATTACTTAATTATTATCAGGTATACTGAATACATAATCACTGCGTGTTTTATCAGTATGAATTAAAACTAAAAACCAAGAACGTGAAACAATGAGACTTTGTAGGGAGGAGAGATATTTCGGTAAGAGCCCACGTGTTTGAAGTTGTCATTCATATTTTCTTTGAAATAAATAAGATTTCGTCACTTAAAACAATCTACATGTGACATGCAAGCTCGTTGTCAGAATTAATCAGAAATATTCAAGTTCCAAAAATTATGTTTTCACACCGAATTAATGAAAAGTAATTAATTGAAATAATATTCATGCATTGACAAAGACTCTTCTTTTCACAAAAAAAAAAAATTGAAACGAAAATCTGAAGTACAAATTTAAATACCATTTATATTTATAACGAAATAAAACAATAGTTTTAACTCCAAGAAAATCAAAATAAACAAATTACGTTTCAATTAATAGTTTGTTTTTTAGTTTACTTACTGATTAAGTATTATTTTATTATAAGTTACAGCTTTTATAGTAAGGAAGATTACTATTTTTTTAGAACAGATACGAAGTATCGATCACTAGTGCGATCGTTTAATATTCGACATTTAAATACTAAAACCTTCTTTACCGTTAAAACTTGTGTACTTGAGAATTATCGCGCCAGTGATCGAAACGTCGTACCTGTTATGAAAAATATTTTCCTTACTGTAAAAGCTCTATAGCTTGTAATAAAATATAATTACAAATTCGATGACGAGGAACCCACTTTGAGACTAATAATGCTCGGCTTGAATAGGTAATGAAGAAAAACTTTAATATAAGTTTAACA
>NW_013668419.1:17623-25745 GCF_000517525.1 Limulus polyphemus | reverse complement strand
GACAAAACCTTGTCAAAACGTTGTACATTTGCTGTTATGTTAAACATATATTAAAGTTTTTCTTCATTACCAATTCAAGCCGTCTCCAAGCAAAATATAACTACGTTTCAGTAAGGTTTAATAATATAAATATTAGATTAGATTAGTTGGACACTATGTGTGACTAATTTTCAATTGGTTTCTAGTACTAAGCTACATCGTTTGGTTATTTTGCATTTTTATTATTTTAAAAGTATTTAATCTTTGAAATGTAATTGGAATAAAAAATGCACCCTTAAATGTCGTATCTATAATTTGTTTTCTTTTGAGAAAAAATAAATTATTTAAAAGTTACGTATGTAGCTTTTTTCTCATTTTCAGTCTCCAACATGATTTCTAAACAACAGCTTTTTTAAATGTGCTCTAAATAACATTTTCCTGGTGCTTTAAAGATGAAACTTTTATTATTATTTTTGCTGTCGTAAATATATTCAATAAGGCATAAAACATGAATGATAGTAAAAAAAAAAAGAGCATCAATAATACGTGACAAATAAATGTCATACACTTTTCAGGATTAGTTATTACATAAAACCAGTAGAACAGCCTTTCAATTGTAGGATATAAAGAGCGTAAAATGGAAATATGGTTGTACCTTGTGTAATATCTACAATTAAAACATTATCTCAATAGAAACGTAAATAAGAAACGATTAAAACATACACACACATAAGCTGTGAACAAGATATCACTCTGATGTACTGGGTGTGACGTGGCACGAATTGAAATTGAGATCAAATTTTGTTCATAAGAAATAAAAAAAAGCATTATAATTGTTTACAGTATAAAGACGATTTTTGTTTACACAGAATACCTGAATAGCTTTCATTTTAATGTAACAAATAGCTGTCCCCCTGTGACTCAGCATTAAGTATGTGGGCTTATAACGCTAAAAATCAGGTTTCATTTCCCGCGGTGGGCAGAGTACAGATAGCCAATTGTGTAGCTTTGTGCTTTGCAACAAATAAAATGAAAAAAGCTAATTTGTAAGCGCTTTGCAGCACAATTATGAAATTTAACAGTGAAGATGGTTTTACAGGGGTTAAATTGTGAACGCGACATACATTAAAATGTTGATCAAACATTAAAAACTACAGTTTTTAATTGTAGTGTTTGTTTTAGAGCAAAGCCACATCGGGATATCTCCCGTGTTCACCGCGGAATTTAGCGTTGGAAGTCCGTAAGCTTACTACTGACCCGCTAACGTTGTATCAAATTAAGAAATAAAAATTATTTATATTTGTTATTAAAAATAACCCACTTAAAACAGGTCATCAGAAGCTAGATATGAAGAGCTACCTTGAATATTCGCTCTTTCTCCGGTGTATATGCCGCTTTTCAGCTATCCAGAGCTTCCCAAAATCGAAAACTGGCGAACAGCCAAATCCAAGATTTCTTATTTTCGTTCATCATCATCTTTCTTCAACACATATATAGCTCTGATAGTAACTATAATTTTACAATTTCATAGAGCAAAACAGTCTTCACGATATTTGGCTACCTATTATATTACTATTTTATACAACATTTATAAAGCTTTAGAATATACCCGATAACCTACTAACTCACGTACGCCATCTTATGAAATAAAGTAAACAAACAAGTAGAAGGAATGAATTTATCGCTAAATAAAAAAAAGCTATGTATGGCTGGTTACTGAACTTGAAAAAAGGAACCATACAAGACAGGGATGGAAGTGTACATATCACCTGATCCGGCTATTGATCACATAGTTGTCTCGACTTTACATGGAGAATAAAATTTCACATTATTGGTTTCCTCACTGGCAAAATAAATAGAACCAGAATTTCCAATCGTAAAATGTTACTTTTTTTTGTAAGATTGTCATAAATGTAATATTCTAAAGTTAACTAAAGGAAATATATAATGATAAAAGCTGATATTCTACTCAAACATCAAGCTTTTGATATACATAGTGGGGAAGTCAGTAATGTAGGGATTTTATTCTCCATATAAAGTCGAAATAATTTAGTCTGTTATGTAATCATTAGCCGATTAAGTGATATGTCCACTTCTATCCCTATCTTGTTTGGTTCCTATTTTCAAGTTCAGTAGCCAACCCTACATAGCTTTTTTATTTGGCAATGAATTTTTTCTAATGCTTGTTTCTTCACTTTTTTTTTTGTTGATAAGTAACATATGTGCTTACGAGATGTAGAGTGTAGCCCTCAGTTGTTTTGTCTAGCCTACCTCACACCCAACACCGGGAAAGACTGGCGCCGCACCTGTTGTTAACATTAATATTTAACTTACAAACCAATGACTTGAATTTCACGACGAAGGTTTAGAGTTATAAAAGTAAGCAAAATGTTTTATTATTGTCAATACAATCAACGTTTTGGTTTTAGTAACATGAGTGTAAGTATCTAGCTTGTACCAACGCAAGAACTTTAATTTTAAAAAGTTTGGGCGAGAAATCTGATGTAATTTTCTTCATATTTTTATAATATGTGGAGTTACGTATTTCACAAAACTCTTGATTGTGTTCCTATTTTACAAGTAAAAATTGATTTTTAACGTTCATTAATTTTTGTTAAATTTAAAACAACCAATGGTGATGCTAAACATTCATAGTCAGTAAGAAATAATTATTTTTATTATAACGAGTCTTGGGTTCTTTGTTTCGTGTTTTTTTTTAACTCTCTTTAAGTGTTACCATACCATCGCTATGTTTTGTCATAGATACAGATTATTTATTTTAAACAGCTTGTTATGATGTGAATTAACAACCATACAGTTTCGAAAGCGGAGAGATGTAGTAAAGATGCACTGTGCCTGTACAGTTTCGAAACCGGACAGATGTAGTAAAGATGCACTGTGCCTGTACAGTTTCGAAACCGGAGAGATGTAAAAAAGATGCAACATGCCTGTACAGTTTCGAAACCAGAGAGATGTAGAAAAGATGCACCATGCCTGTACAGTTTCGAAACCGGAGAGATGTAGAAAAGATGCACCATGTACAGTTTCGATACCGGACAGATGTAGTAAAGATGCACTATGCCTGTACAGTTTCGAAACCGAAGAGATGTGGAAAAGATGCACCATGCCTGTACAGTTTCGAAACCGGAGAGATGTAGATGGGCGCGCTAACCACTAAACCAGGGCTAGCCAACGTTCGTGGAAATGATATGTCAAAGTATGTCATTTGTACTACAGTGTAATTTAACAAGAAACAGGTAAAATCAAACTATTTATATTAAGCCCCTTCCCCCAGTGGATCACCAACGAGTCTGCAGGCTTAAAACGCTAAAAGTTGAGTTTCGATACCCGTGATGGAAAGAGCCCCTTGATAATAACAGCCAGAACGATACTTATTTTTATGAAACAAACAATATACTACACGAACGTTTTTGTAAACATCAAAAGCCTGTATACAATTTTTGAAGAATAAAATTGAATTTGTTTAATACACTGAAACATTTTAAGTGTTGTGTTCATGAATAACATCATGCTATCTTTTTCTTTTCCTTTCTTTCTTGGATTTTGTTTTTCTTGTGTCTTCGTCTTTATTAGATTCTTTATTAGATTTCAAAATATCTTTGTATTCCTTGTAAGTGATATATTCCAGATTTCTTTCACTGGCCATCCGTCGCAAAATACGATAACCTTCAAGCAACGAAAAAAACACAAAAAAACAATTAGTTTAACCAAAAGTGACATTACTAACACTGAAAATGTTTTATCTTTAATAACACAAATGTAATTACACACAAACAAATACAATTCAGATCCTTGACGATGAGAAATACACCGTGAGATCACTTCTTGAATGAAATATATAAAAGCAAGAAACACGTAAGAATAACGTGTAAGTGGAGTCGTTGGGTCTTTATGATTGGAGCGAACCAGCTTTGATACTTGCTACTGTAGTAAATCACTACCTTGTGTCTGTGTGAAAGTATATATTCAACATTTTTAAATACACAAAATGCAGAAATAAATAAATATATATAGCCAGTTCAATGCGATGATTTCATGTATAAGCGAAAAAAAGGCTTCACGGATAACCATAAAGATCAAATTATGAGCCAGAGGTCACTCTTAAAAAACATGTGAGTATTATGTTTATTTTCTAGATTATACACACAACATCAGTGGCAGCTCCAGTATATCATAGATGGTCTGAGTCGAAGTTTACAATAGAAATGTTTATTTTTAAGATTATACACACAACAACAGTGGCAGCTTCAGTATATCATAGATGGTCTGAGTCGAAGTTTACAATACCAGAAATGTTTATTTTCTAGATTATGTATTTCGGGGTTCGAATCCCATCACCGAACATATTCGTCCTTTCAGCAATGGAGGCGTTTTAATATAACGGTCAATCATACTATTCGATTAGAGTAACCCAAGAGTTGGTGGTTTTCTGGTACTGACTCTCTAGTCTATCACTTCTATATTTGGGACGAATAACGCAAATAGCCCTCGAGTAACTCCGCGCGACATTCAACAAACAAAACTTTCCTATTTAGCTAAAGTACAAGTTTCAAACTACAATATTTTAAGCCTAACCCACCGGTCGGTAGGATAGGTACATTTTTCCACTACGTACACTATTAGTGCCATCAGTAGATTAACTTTGCTGTCAGTTAACACGCATCTATTTTTCTAAGATTATGTTCATACGACATAGTTAAGAGCAAGAGTATTGCATAAGTTAACTAATTCGTGGCTTCTTGGATAGATCAATGGCAGAGGGCTGGGCTGTTAGCCAGAAGTCTCCAGTTCAAGCTTTGGTTCCGGAGTCAATTTTCATTTAAATCTTAATGTTAATTGTTTATTAATCCATATTAATAGTGCAGTTAAGTAGGACATTTTTGTATCGGATGTCTGTACATACAAACTACTGATCGCAATAAGAATGAATTTATCCATCTTTTACAAACAAAAAGGTTCTAACTCATTAATATGGTTATTTGACATTTAAACAGTGTCCAAAACTCTTAACATAAACATAGCATATGACAGTGAATAAATAGCTATGATTTTTTATTTCATTTCCTGATATTATTTGGTTATTTTAAAAGACGACTTAGATTATCATTATAATTAAATTACAGTCTTAGTTTGACTTAAACAACTATGGGCAAACTTCGCATTACGATAGGTCATTCAGCCTTTGATTTAAGTATAGTGTTTAGGATAACAAACTAAAGATTATTTAACGCGTTAACACTTACTTGGATCCCTACAAATGACACTATCCCAGCAGATACAGCAATTCTCTGCAGGTCTTCGCCTGAACATCCACAAAAAACTGGCACAAGGATAGACAAACATACATAATACAAAGGATACCGTTAAAGAAATAATTATAATTTTAAAGAGAGTCGTCTGAACGTCTTTGTCGAGATTTTCTACATCCTGTATCTGGTGTTCTGTTTCTTCAAGAGGACTGTCATAGTTCTATATGAACGTAAATATTAAATAAGATATTTGTATAACCGAAAAGATTATCATGAGAAATAACGAACAAATATAATAACAAACGTCTTAATAGAAAAAAATCAAACTAGATTATTTTGTCCAACGCTCTGTTCCTGTTATTTCATTTTTAAGTTTAATAGGAGCTGCTGAAAATTTTTATAAAAGGTTTCGTTATAGTTAAAATAAGTGAGAACCAACTCAAGTCCTCGGTGTTTCAGATACAGTAAACACTGTATAGTTTAAGCTTAGGAGTAAGTATCAAACCAAACATTTAACAGCCTTATTATACTTTTAACACTACATTCCTTATTCAGTTCTCTAGGGCTTATTCAAGTTTAGAAAAGGCATTCCCAATAACAACAGTTGATGTAACAAATGGTTTATATAAATAGTGTTCCGACCACTACTGTGTTTTCTGTGTCCCAGTCTACCTGATGAGCTCTGTATTTAGTTAAATGCGTCGTCGGTAATGTATATGGCGAATAGAGTGTGGTTGAAATATTATTACACACTCTTCTAATGGAGTGAATGGATAACGAATGTAATGTTAAGAAATATAATATCTGATACTAACGTATTAAGACAAATATAATCAATTATAATCATGCTTTAGAAAAGGTGTTCACACCATAATAGTTATTATTTAACAGCGTTGTATAAGCTTGTTTATATACCTTAAAACTTTTTTTTGTATTTACCAGACTTCAGCAAAATACTGTAATATACTATGTAACTAGTAAATTTTTAATTTATCCGACATTTCTTTTTATATAAATATTTTTTATGTCACATCTTATCAAGAATGTCTAACAAAATTGATACAAGGAATCTGTTAGGAATTCTACACAGAATACCAAATAATATTTGTTTTTCACATTAATATTGGTAGAATACACAGAGAATTAATCCAGTCTTTTCACTTCTTATCAAGAATGTCTAACAAAATTGATACAAGGAATCTGTTAGGAATTCTACATAGAATACCAAATAATATTTGTTTTTCACATTAACATTGGTAGAATACACAGGAAAATTAATCCAGTCTTTTCACTTCTTATCAAGAATGTCTAACAAAATTGATACAAGGAATCTGTTAGGAATTCTACATAGAATACCAAATAATATTCGTGTTTCACATTAATATTGGTAGAATACACAGGAGAATTAATCCAGTCTTTTCACTTCTTATCAAGAATGTCTAACAAAATTGATACAAGGAATCTGTTAGGAATTCTACATAGAATACCAAATAATATTTGTTTTTCACATTAACATTGATAATGTATTATAAATTGATAATACATTGATAATGTTCACATTAACAAATAAAATTGAACTTAATGAATGTGGAGTCAGTTCGTGACATAAACGTCTACGTTGAAATTCATGATCTTCATTAGAAGAATGAATGTAGAAGTAATTCAACTGACGTTTTAATTTTATTCACATTTATTATCAGAGTATCAACTATTTGGCATTACATTTGTTTAATATCTTATGCATATTACGAATCGTGGTGTCTATCCGAGCGTTCGTTTGTCTCCCGTTTGAAAAGCTGCGCACGCAGGCAAAGCTCAACGTTCACTTTTGAAATGACGGTAGAACAGGCATGAATAATGTTGATGACAAATTTCATATTTCGCAAGCAGGATATTCTACACTAAGTTGTTAGGAATTAATTACACGATCATTCATATTTTGTGACGTAATTTGAATGATAAAAATGTAGATTTCCAGTACGTTATTGTTGAGCGGTTCTTAGCATGACTGAAATGTTCAACAATTACTTTTCGCGGTGGGTGGTATAAGTAGCTTAGAGCTTTGGCTGCGAGTGAAACCAAGAGTGCAACACAATTAACCTTTTTAAAGTCCACTAAATAATTTTAATTGATAGATTAACTTAAACTTTTCCCGTCACTGGGGACGGGTACTTTTGCTTCTTTGTAATTATGTATAGAAATGTGTTTGAGAAATATGACGGGAAAGTGTAAATGGCATCAAACAAGCTCAAAGATTGGGAGATTTTTTTCTTTACTTTTAATTTGAGCTAGTTACACTTAATGATTTAAAAATCATACTTACATTAACATACTCATCCGTGTCCCCTTGAGCAGTCTCTGACGGATTAGGAAAAAAAAGATCGGGATTTTCATTTTCTTGTTTGACTCGGTTACTCCGTGTTTTCAGAATATGATTGGCTGAAGATTTACCTGGATTACCATCATCAACCTCTTCAGTTCTTTTTACTCTTCTTCCCTGCAGTAAGCACTTCATACAATTGATTATCATTGTATGTTTAATAAAGAAAGGAGGTCTAGATGTGTCGTTAATATCGGTTGTATTAACTAAGCCCCGAGGAAGCATGACCAACTTGCACCCAAAGATACAAATTTTCTGTCGTCGGAAAGGTTCAACAGATGAAATATTTCTTAGATATTTGGTTGACATGTTCGTAACATGCTCTTCTTGCTTCGGCCACTTTCGCTGGTCAAAAGTAGATCGTCGATAAAGATCCACTACCCCTATTTAAGTACGTTATACAGTTCATCTTTTTCCCATGTTTACATATACTAAAATGATCTTTATAAAACAAAGTTATGTAAAGAAAACAAAGACCTCCACCAAAAACAGC
>NW_013668419.1:7510-17029 GCF_000517525.1 Limulus polyphemus | reverse complement strand
CGTTGTACATTTGCTGTTATGTTAAACTTATATTAAAGTTTTTCTTCATTACCCATTCAAGCCGTCTCCAGCCATTATTAGTCTCAAAGTGGGTTCCTCGTCATCGAATACAAAGTATATATATACAAAAATGTCACAAATACTGCAAATACATCCCACTAATTGATTCTGTGGTCCTCGTGTACTTCACTCAGACAGTGAGTTACTTCAACCAACTTGTTTTGGTCATTTCTTTACACTGTTTGTTGTAACAGGCAAAAATTGCTCAACAAATATAAAGAGGATTAAAATACAACAGATTAAAAAACTACAGGATACTCGAATCCCACTTAAAACGTACAAGAAATAGATATATGAGAATAGTTCAAATACCCCCCCCCCCTCTAAATTAACATAATTCTATTGCTCAATAGTCATCCTTGTGATTTTCTAAGGGCTCTTCACTCGAAAGACATACACGAGAAATTCTAACGTTTTTTTCTATTATTTTTTATTAATTCTGCTTGGAATGAAGATAATGACGAAGCAGTAAGGGAACATCTCGAGTAAGAAAATACATTTTACTTCATTAGAAAGTTTTGTTGGCTTAACGTGAAGAATGTCCTTTAAAAAAACTTGAGCTCGCGCGGCCCACTATCTTGCGGTTCGTATAGCTTTTGAAAACGAGATGAAGCTCGTGATTAAACGCATTTTAAATCATCCTGTCTGTCCCGTATGATGGGTGAGAAAGTAGATAAAACTTATTAGGGAATTCACCACATTTTATATATATTTCATGCCGCGTGTAGCAAAGGATTGCATTGGTAGTACAAACTGTGAGTCAACCGTAACCGCTATTAATTAAATATTTCATAATTACGGTCAAAACAAACAGACAAACATTTTAAATAAGTAATACAGCGAAATGATTATTAACGTACGCAAGTGCGTCGCAAGAAACGCGATGAACGAAAAGATAACACGCTTCAGGTCAATTACATTAATAATATTCAATCATTTTAGAAGCCCTCGTTCGGAAAGAGCCTCCTTCACCAGACGCCATCATATTGACTGCTGTTCAATGGTAATCGACGTCACACATATTTTTAATTTAAATAAAATAAAGTAATGGGGCCTATATCGGCTGATTTACAATGTATAAAATGGTTTATTTTATTGCAATAATTATACATGTGATATATATTAAAAAGTAGACAGTTATCTCCAAGTGAAATGGAACTTTTACAAAACGGCTTTAACTTTGTAGTTGCTCCAAAACAGTTACAATTATAAAATTACTAACAGAACCAGAAGACGTAACTAGAAAGTTTTCCAACCGAGAACGACTGAAAACTAATTTAACTACAGAAAAAAGTTAATAATTCAGTTGATACTGTATCTTCTGAAAATGTTGATGATTTTCTTAAGAACCTCAGTTTAAAGTATTTTTCCTTTACTTTCTAAACAATCACCTTAACTTAAAATTGTTTCAAACTTTCTCTTTAAACGTCACTAAACTTATTGATCAGCCTCGAGTTTTGAAACCTAACCAAAAATCTGAAAAATTAAAACCTTACTATCTTAAAGAATTTGTTTTGTTTGTAATTAAGCACAAAGCTACACAATGGGCTATCTGTGCTCCGCCCACCACGGGTATCGAAACCCGGATTCTAGCGTTGTAAGTCCGCAAGACATACCGCTGTGCCACTGGGGGGCATCTTAAAGAAAAAAATGACGAATTTTTCTTTTTTTATTATTAAAAATCAGATAAGGGAAATTTTATTACAATTATGAATCGTTTTAATTATCCCAGTAAGTTGGACATTATTTCAAATGCTTTGGTTGACTTTATTAAATTAGATACTAATTTAACTTCTACGCAAGAAAGAAAATTTACAACTTTATTATTACTGTTAAATAGGTCTGCTCAAGTTTCTAATTAATTTTAATTTTCACAACCTTCAGATTTTCGTACCCCTAAATTTATGATTTTTCAAAGAGCCACAGTTTCTAGCAGTGTAAGTCCGCAGACATACCGCTGTGCGACTGGGAGGCAGAGCCATAAAATGAATATTCTGATAAAATTCCACTGTTTTCGCTTATAAAGCTTGCAATTATATTATTGAAAAACTCTTAGCTTATGTCACAAAGGCTTCTTTTATAAACAATCCAGGAACTTTTGTCATAAAATTAAAGGATTTCAATTCTTGTGTTTTTTATGGTTAGTGTTGATGTAAAAACAAAACAAAAAACCTTTTCTCATATGTGCCGGTTGAGAAAACGATTAGCACGTTACCAGAATGACTCCAATCCCAGATACTGTTTAAACACTGCTGTCATCAAATAATTCTTACATATTTCAGCAACTCGTTCACATTTCATCACGACCAAATCTAATGTCAAAGTATGGGAAATGCAGTTTCCACTTTTCTACACCTTCCTTCAGTTTTCTACATTAAATATGTGGATGATATTTTCACGACTTTTAAAGATTAAAATTGCATTGACAGTTTTCTTTCAAATTTGAATATTATTCATTCCAACATAATGTTCACAGTCTAAAATGCAGTTGATCGTAAGAGTTTATTTTTTAAAGTTTCAGTTGGGGAGGGGGGGGGGTAGAGAGACAATGAATTCTCGACCTCTGTTTTTCATGAGACTAAGGAGTTTACTTCTAGTGGAGTTCCTTCTATGATACTAAAAAATAAAGTAATAAGGAACATAAAAACCTTGCCTTACAGGTAAAACTATTTGTTCCTTTCAACAAGATTTCTCGCTGAGGAAAATTTAAAAAAAAAGCGTCCTTCCAAAATGTTAAATGAAACTTATGATGTTACATAACCTGAACGAAATGTAGTATTAAAAATATAAGTTTAAACATGTTTATTTGTTTATCCGTAAATAAATAAAAATTTAGTTACACAAGTTCTTTTATATTTTACAAACATATTTAGTTGCCAATGGTATTCAGCATGCACGTAATATCTAAAAATGCTTTTCTCTTAACTGTCGTCTGCGTTCGTCACCTGTACCATATTAAAATACTCATTGCTAAAGATAGTTTGATAATAGTTAGGAAAAAACGTCCTTTACACTGGAGATAAGATAACTTTATTTTAACCGACGTTTCACTTTTGCGGCTTCTTGTTGAAGTTAAGTAACCCTAACGAAATGAAGTGTTAAAAAAATATAATTTGAAACATATTTACTTGTTTATCCGTAAATAAATAAAAAACTTTGTTTCCCAAGTGCTGAGGAAGCCGCAATGGCAAAATGTCGGTTAAAATAAAAGTTATCTTATCTGAAGTGTAATGGTCGTTTTTTCTGTATTATTAAAATGTGCAAATCCCTTTAGTACGCACTATAAATTTTGAAAGATTGCTAAAGACAGACGAAATGTTTAACTGGTTATTCTAAATTTTTACTTATTTGTAACATC
The DNA here is from genome assembly GCF_000517525.1 of Limulus polyphemus. Classification (NCBI taxonomy): domain Eukaryota; kingdom Metazoa; phylum Arthropoda; class Merostomata; order Xiphosura; family Limulidae; genus Limulus; species Limulus polyphemus. Next base: position 13,611 of record NW_013668419.1, on the reverse strand, counting down.
GTCCATTTTAACTTATAGTTATAGAAATGAAAAGCATATGGATATATATATATCAGTTTAAGTTTTATTTTTAAGCCCAAGCTTGTATTTGGCTATTTAAAATAAAACATTTATTATTGAATTTATTATTTTACTTATTTTGAATAGTACAAGTAATCGATCGATCTTATTCTACTTGCAAAATATTAAAATAAGCTTAAATAATTTCGCAGTACCTTTAAATGGTCATTAAAAAATTTATTATGCGTTGAAAATGTCTCTTAAATTAAAATCGTAAAAATGTTAGGCCTAAAATTAGGCTTACTTACAAAGTTTCGAAGAATAAAATTAATAGGCCTAATAATAAAAATATAACATAATATCAATAGTGAAAACACTAAGTGCAATACTACTTTAACGCAAAATATGAGTACCAACAACCATGTTAATCAGGATCAATACTTGAACGTAGATCATCATTCCTAAGCAAACTCGTTGCGATGAAATGAGTCTACTTTCTTCGATTATCAATAGTTGCTTGAATTTTGAAAAGGCCCCATACTCGTTAGTTGGCCATTTTGCTGTTTTCTCACTTACATAATTTCAGCTGTAATTGAAATGATATTAATAGCTTTAAGATTTTTAATACATCTTGATGATAAAAATTTCTAGTTTTTTTATTAATCCTTAAAATTTCAAAAATCAAAATATCTAAAAAAGAGCTCAGCAACGTTTAGGTTACACGAATTGATGAAACGACAAACATCTACTGGTAGTATTAGTATTACTAAGATAGTAACACTAACAGTACCAGCTGATTTCAGAAAACGAACTTTTGAAGACTAAGGCGAGAGATAGAGCAACAATTAACAATTAACGTATTTTTATAAAAATGTAAAGCATAATAAAATCTTTAAAATTTGACAAATCCGTTATATATTTCTGTTATTAACTGAAGCCACATATTGTTTATATGTATATATATTTCTATTTCTAATGATAGCGTTTTGAAGATTCAATCACATCTCACCTGACTAGCTGACTTTGTGCAACTTTAATTGGTAGTCGTTACTTTTTCATGGTAAAGATCCATTTAACTATTTTATTAAAAAGTGAATATTACTTAAGAAGTGTTACTATATAAATAAAATTCGACATCTTGTATTTTATTTTTAGAGACGTATTAAACATTTCCAGAAATGAAAATGAAATATATTTCTGTCTATTTCAAGTTGTATTTGTATTATCATTATTTATTTAGAAATTAGCACTCCATCAATCGGTAGTCGATGTTCGCAAGCCACGCTTAATCCATTGCCTTACTATTTCTTCCCTACAATTTCGACCAATTGATACTATTTGTTTGTGAGTGATAAACAACTCGTAATATATAGTGCAAAATGTTTTATTATATGCATGATTATAAGACAGTAAGCTTAAATAATGATTTATATATATACCCAAATGTATTAGGAACAACTTTTCGAATAAGTTTGACGACAAGGTAAGGCAATGTGTTAAATGTATTTATCAAATAACAACAAATATATTGTTGTCACAAGCTCTGTCTTTTGGCGGGCTCTTTTGCATTATTTGGTAAAAAATTGCGGAAGTCCAGTTCACTCAACGATAACAAATTGATCTATTTCTTCAATAACTTTTGCTACCGGCTGCGTTCACTTTGACAAAAGTTGTAGGCTTAAGTTAAGAAACAAACTTTTTAATAGAAACTGCGATATCAATGTATGTCTAATTCATTTATTTACAGATGTTCCGCGCTAATCGATAGAGTAAGTGAATCTATATAAATGTGATAATACTCTCTTGTTGTCTGTCCATGTAACTACTTTCGTAGGGTGTGAATGGATCTTTACCAATAAATTGCTATGGAGGTTCATTAGGTCCATGCAGGGGTACATAAAAAATTTTCAGTTTTGCATTTTGCGTTGTTTCTACATATTGCCCTAAATTACTGAATTATACAGAGGCTTTAATTTCATGAAACGTTTAAGTTATATTGCATCATCATCATGATTAGCTCCCTCAAACAAACAAACATCTAAATTGAAATATGGAAATATAGCTTACAACAATATTTTTTATCGTGAGATTTTACAAGGTATGAATTCTAAATTTATACCTGAAATAAAGAAGGTAATTATCATTATGTTGAGAAAAAATATGCATAATTATATTTAAAAATTAACAATAATTTATAGTAACTGTGTTATGAAAAAACTGCATAGGCTTGTAAAATTACTCTCATTAATTGCATCATTGCTGTGCATTATTTTCAACCTTGATAAGACAATAAGACCTTCTCCATTGCAGAAGAAGCTACAGACATGTAAAAGTATAACTTGGAATCCAAGTGTAAGTCTACCGAAAAATTACAATAAACCCTCAAAAGATGGAATACACAAAGAGAAAATATATGATATATCTGCCGATAGATGACGCTTTTAGCAATGAGTTCGTTCACAAATTATATGCCACTGTGGAAGAAAGATCCACCTTTCGGAAGAGCTCGAGATATACTATTTCTTATTTTGACTATATATTTGCTCTAATGATATATTATTAAAATTCATTATGGATCCATGTAGTATAAGAACTAAATAAATAATCGGAAGAAAACAGTTGTTGTCGTTTTCAATTTCGCGCAAAGCTACATGAGGGCTATCTGGGCTAGCAGTCCTTAATTTAGCAATGTAAGACTAGAGAGAAAGTAGCTAGTCATCATCACCCATCGCCAACTCTTGGGCTACTCTCTTACCAACGAATATTGGAACTTACCGTCACATTATAACGCCCCCACGGCTGAAAGGGCGTGTATATTTGGTGGAACGGGGATTCGAACCCGCGACCACGAATAGTGGAACTGACCGTCACATTATAACGCCCCACGGTTGAAAGGACGAGTATATTTGGTAAAACGGGGATTCGAACCCGCAGATTGTGAGTAGAGCTCCTTAACTACCTAGCCATGCCGGGCCTGTGGTCGTTTTTATCTCGTTAATTGTTTTTAAAAACTAGCGACACCTAGCCATGCCGGGCCTGTGGTCGTTTTTATCTCGTTAATTGTTTTTAAAAACTAGCGACACCTAGCCATGCTGGGCCTGAGGTCGTTTTTATCTCGTTAATTGTTTTTAAAAACTGGCGACATATTTCGCTATAGAATTGGTGTAAGCAAATCTTTGATTACTGATAAGAATGAGCAAACCACTAAAAACGAATAACGAAAATTGGAGAGAAAAATAGATAATGAAATAATAATATTATTATATCTTAATAATCAACATTGAATACTTAAGTGAAAAAACTCATAACTGTTTTGTTTGTTGTTAAGCATATAACTGAACAAGGAGCTATTTGTGATGTGTTCACGGGAATCGAAACCCGTTTATAGCGTCATAAGCCCTCAGACTTACTGCTGAGTCACCAGGGATAGCATCTTATAAGTGAAAAGAGACTCCAAGACCGGACTTTTCTTTTTCCAAGAAAAGACAATAATGTTAGAACGATAAATAGATAATGGGGAGAGACAGACTAATTTCAGTTAATAGAAATTCAACAAATTTGTAATTTGTGTTAAACATTTTTTTCTGAATTATTATTGTTGGGGTGTTTTATAAAATTTTGAATGATTAATAAGAATTCCATTAGGTTTTCAATTGGGATGATAAAAATGAAATAAAAGGTTAAATTTTCTATGATAAGACTTAGAATGTTTTATCTTTCATTAATAGCTAAAACAATAATTTACATTAAAACGAAAATTCGGTTGAATAATTTTTTGTTATTCTACTTATCATTCCGACCAAAATCTTGCTATCTGAGAACGTTGTTGTAATTACTAGATTTTTATCGCGCAAAGTGACGCAATGAACTATTTCCGCTTTGTCCATCACGGGTAATCGAACCCCGGATTGTAGTATTGTAAGTCTGGATACGTACCGCTGACTCAATGAAAGGATATCCTCTATTATTTTCGGAGTGGGTAAAAAAAAAAAAAATCAAAGTTAGGGTGAAGAAATAATATATCATGTTTGTGTTTGGTGATCCAATTTTTGCGTTTCCCGCGAGCACAGTTCGAACTTAAAACTTCTCACAGCATAAACGAGAGCTCAAACAACAGAGTTAAAGGGTTAAATCTCGAGCAATTGCTAGAAATACTAGTAATGCATTTTTTAACAATTCAAACTATCACGTGATATATATATATATTTAGCTTTACTTTAAGGTAAATATACCTCCCATAGGTGGCTCAGCGGTAAGCTCGAGGTTTTATCATTGCGGTGGGCTCAGAACAATATGTTTAATGATAGGTGAAAAAAAACTAAAACAGAATTATTTTTTACAACCTTCATATTTTTATAATTTTAAACCTTAAGTTTACTTATTTTACTATGAAAATATAATTCGGAGAAGTATTATCTTCCTCGTAGATTAAGTTTTTCAATAGTTGTCGTTCTCTTCTTTCATCTTTGCAATAACTCTCATGTTATGATGATGAAAACGCAGAAAACCAGTAGTGCAGCTAAAAGAAAAAAAACAACATCGATTTGTTTTTAGATATATTCAAGTACATGAAAGTGAACCTCAAAGGGAGATCTAAGAAACTATATACATTTCATTTTCTCAAACTAAAAAGAAAAAAAAATGCCAAAAGGGAAGGAAATTGGTTTTTCCTTTTAAGTTCTATTTTGCTTTAAACACAGATTGTCGACCAATAGTTTCTTTTTGGTCAGTGGCAAAAAAAAAAAAAAGGGTTTTAGAAAAGTTTAGATACGAAGTCCTGCCCGGCATGGCCAGGTGGTTAGGGCGCTGGACTCGCATTCTGTGGGTCGCGGGTTCGAATCCCCGTCCCACCAAACATGCTCGCCCTTTCAGCCGTGGGGGCGTTATAATGTGACGATCAATCCCACTATTAGTTGGTAAAAGAGTATCCCAAGAGTTGGCGGTGGGTGGTGATGACTAGCTGCCTTCTCTCTAGTCTCACACTGCTAAATTAGGGACTGCTAGCGCAGATAGCTCTCGTGTAACTTTGCGTAAAGTTAAAAAACAAACAAACAATACGAAATCCTAACATATAATGGATCACGTATGGATGTAATTATGTGTAGGCTAAACTAGTTAAACGGTATATAATGGTATAATTAATAATAAAACGAATTAATACATTTTGAGCTTGATTTTCCATACGTTTTTCTGTTTTAAAAATCTTATTATCTGGTAAAACAATGCTTTTCTGTTAGCATCTTATTTTACAAACTGATTTTGTAATTATAACTGTAATGTATGCAACTCTGGATTAAACTGCCGGAGAGAAAACAATATTAACTTGTCACAGATGTTTGTTTGTTTATTTATTGAATTACCAACAAATCTACTCCAGGAATGTCTGCAATAGCCTTCCCTAATTCTTAAAGTGATAGTTTAAAGGGAAAGCAGCTAGCCAACAAACTTTACAGCAAATCTCTTGGGTTACACGTTTGCCAAAGAATAGTGGGATTAACCGACACATTATAATGACTCCATTGCTGAAAGGGCAAGCATGTTCGGTAACAGAATTCGAAATCGCGACCCGCAGATTGAGAGCTGAGCTCCCTAACCAGCAGGCCATGCCAGACACTTGTAACAGATAAAAAACAGACAATTGGTACTTCATTTCAGACTGTTTAAGTTCGGTACGTTTGTTTGTTTCAGAAATTCGCTGATAGTTACACAAGGGTTGCCTGATTTAGCCGTCTCTAATTTTGAACTGATAGACTAAAAGGAAGGCTGATAGTCAACAACAGCCATCACAAACTCTTGGGTTAATTGAATCGAATAGTTGGATTTAACAATCTCTCCTACAACGCACCCGCGGCCTCAAAGTGCTGAGCGAGCTTTAGTGGCAACAGGAAGTGGACCATGGAGATTCAGATTCATAATCCAGCATGCTAACCACTAGGCCACGCCCAGCCCATTTAAAATGAGGATATTTTGAAATTCAGTGAAATTTTAAGAGTTAAACTTACTTCTTACTTTATGAATTTTATTACTTTATGAAGAGTTAAAACTTACTTATTACTTCATGAAGAGTTAAAACTTACTTATTACTTCATGAAGAGTTAAAA
>NW_013668419.1:4597-6697 GCF_000517525.1 Limulus polyphemus | reverse complement strand
TTTGAATCAGATCCACCAATTTTTTCAACTTTGAATCAGCTCCACTAAATCTCCCAACTTTGAATCAGATCCACCAATTTTTTCAACTTTGAATCAGCTCCACTAAATCTCCCAACTTTGAATCAGCTCCATTAAATTTCCCAACTTTGAATCAGCTCCACTAATTCTCCCAACTTTGACTCAGCTCCACTAAATTTCCCAACTTTGAATCAGCTCCACTAATTCTCCCAACTTTGACTCAGCTCCACTAAATTTCCCAACTTTGAATCAGCTCCACTAAATCTCCCTAATTTGACTCAGCTCCACTAAATCCTTCGAGTCTAATCAGCTCTATTAATCCTTCTAAGTTGAGGAAATGAAAGTGGTTATAAATGATAAATTGCTGTTTAAAAAAAACGTTAAGGCAACTTTGATAGGTAAAATAATGTCTTGCTAGGTAAATTAAATAACCCAAATTTGTTACAAGCTAAAACAGCTTTAAACATTTTTACTGTACTCTGTTTGCATCGAAAGGTGTGGACATAAGAAAGTTGTAGCTAATGATAATGTTGCAGATGTATAGCTTAAATCTTTAGTTGTTTGTGAACCATACTGTAATATTTATATAAATAATATGCTTGCGTTTGTCTGTCCGTAACGTTTTTTTACAAATTTATCGATCAAATGCTATAAATCTCATATCGTTAGAAGGGCCTTTGCCCGAGGAGTCCAGATTTCATACTTGCTTTTCCATTCAGAATCATCATCTTACCTGCTTTTGTTTTTGCTTAGTCAAACTTTTTAATGCAAAGAGTAAGCTATACGATTGCACAATGTTCTTTTCATCACGTGACGATTGACTTCGATTTCAACTTTAGTTTTTTTATTTACAAAGTATTTCTCACAAACAACATTTAACCCGCGTGTACTTTCCTAAAAATTGAACATTACACTAAATACTATTTCTATAAGCTTTCTCGACTTATTTAGATCTAAAATACGCATATGCAGTTCGTTCAAAAACATATACTTATCACTTTGTGAACATGCATTCAGACGTTTCTGCATATTCAGCTAAGTTTGCCTTCATTACATCTTTACATTTACTTTACTTTGCAATATTTTAACTTCGGTTTGTTTCATTAACTGCTATAAACAAGGCTTAGATACTGTGTTTCTTTAGTAGGGTTTTTTTCTTCGTTTTTGTGAGTTTCTTTGTTTCAACTCATAAAATCCTGTCATCCACTAAACGTCCATAACTGTTTCATACCCTGTGCGCTATTATAAGTACTATTACTATATCTTATTGTTTACTTTACACATAGTTTTATTGAATAAGGTTACGTATGTGTAGTTTTATTAAATAAATTTACGTCTACGTGAGTTTGTTTTTTCTAACCGCAAAATATTTTTTTAGAGTAAAGAAAATTCAAGCGAAGGGCATGAAGAATGTCGCAAATATTTTGCCGATCGCAGCTAGTTAACTTATAAAATACAGCTCCAACAGCCCAGTACTTCGTTTCTTAAACACGAACGTAGATGTACATATGGATGTTTACCAAAGGGAAATTACAGTTTTTTTTTTCTCTCGTAAGTTGATAATTTGAGCTACTGCAGAATCATAATTTGACTGCCGTATACGACCTGTACATTTTCAAGATCTGACGTAATTAATATTTTAACACTATCGCCCGCTTAAAACCTGCGCAGAAGCAGGAGTGACTACACTCAAAAACAGCCAACTCAGCGGCGTTTAAGATGACACAAGTTATGAACTTATGTGATGTATGATCAGATTTTGAAGTAATGAATTTCACTAATAAGAGATGTTGCTGTTTCTACGCCAAGCTTTTGGCAACAACTTTTCCTGAAGAACTCTTCATATACTGAATATTAATATCCTGATCTTAAATAAACGTAACGTACTGATAAGCAGACCTGCAATAGAACTGTCTGTGATTGGGTAGCGATAAGATCTAGAAAATTTCACGAAAAAACTGTCTGAAGTTGAGATTTTGAAATAATTTCCTTATATATAAGACAGTGATAGAGCAAATAGTAGGTATATTAGCGAAAATCTATACGAGACATACATTTCTTTATCTACTAAGATTAATCTTA
>NW_013668419.1:0-3689 GCF_000517525.1 Limulus polyphemus | reverse complement strand
TAACTTTAACTAAATATTAGTTTGTACCAGATTAACTTTAACTAAATATTAGTTTATACCAGATTAACCTTAACTAAATATTAGTTTGTACCAGATTAACTTTAACTAAATATTAGTTTATACCAGATTAACCTTAACTAAATATTAGTTTGTACCAGATTAACTTTAACTAAATATTAGTTTGTACCAGATTAACCTTAACTAAATATTAGTTGTACCAGATTAACTTTAACTAAATATTAGTTGTATCAGATTAACCTTAACTAAATATCAGTTTGTACCAGATTAACTTTAACTAAATATTAGTTTGTACCAGATTAACATTAACTAAATATTAGTTTGTACCAGATTAACTTTAAATAAGTATTAGTTTGTACCAGATTAACTTTAACTAAATATTAGTTTGTACCAGATTAACCTTAACTAAATATTAGTTTGTACCAGATTAACCTTAACTAAATATTAGTTTGTACCAGATTAACCTTAACTAAGTATTAGTTTGTACCAGATTAACCTTAACTAAATATTAGTTTGTACCAGATTAACTTTAACTAAGTATTAGTTGTATCAGATTAACCTTAAGTAAATATCAGTTTGTACCAGATTAACTTTAACTAAATATTAGTTTGTACCAGATTAACTGTAACTAAATATTAGTTTGTACCAGATTAACTTTAACTAAATATTAGTTTGTACCAGATTAACTTTAGCTAAATATTAGTTTGTACCAGATTAACGTTAACTAAGTATTAGTTTGTACCAGATTAACTGTAACTAAATATTAGTTTGAACCAGATTATATTGAATATATTTCGTTATAATCTCCAGAGAGACGACAGCGTGTAGATGGATTGATAAAATAGCTTAATTGGTGAATATCGTGATCTTGGTTGCAAGTACAGACTTTTGAGACGTGTATGTAAGTTTTAAAAAAAAACGATCTCATTGTCGTTACGCTATTTAACGCTAACCCTTCTTTAACTACCATGTTTATTAATTCATTCTCCACCTCGTGCAATATTAATATGACACTGCTACTAATATGTGAACGTAATGAGCTAAAAGTTCGGAAAGTGACTTTCATAAAAGCCAGTAAATATTTCATTAATCTTAGTTGTTTGGTTTCAAGAAGTATTTCGTTAGAAAGGCTGCCTTTGTTACGTTTGTTTTCATCCAGTAGTCATTACTAAATAATTTTGTAATTCGTTCATTTATGGATGTCAGTGTTCTAAAATCATGTTGCTTGCATAAAGATTATATTTATTTATATTTGAAAAAGATGGTTTTATTTAAGAACACCGCGTATTGGTTGGTTATTAAACTCAAGGTTTTTATTACTGTTCGGAGGTGCCCTCAGATGGGAGGGGGTTATGAGAAGCAACTTCTCGTAGGCATTTTGGGAGGGGTGAGAGAAAGGGGATTAATGAAAAGAAAAGGGGAGAGAATGGTGTGAGTAGAGAGATGATACAATCTTTCTGTGAGGTTGTTGTTTAGAATTTCGCGTAAAGCTACAAGACGGCTATCTGCACTAGTCGTCTTTACTTTAACAGTGCTATACTAGATGGAAGGCAGCTAGTCATCGTCACCTACCGCCAACTCTTGAGCTATTCTTCTAACAACGAATAGTGGGATTGACCGTCACATTATAACGTCCTCACGGCTAAGTGGAATTCCGTTGTAACGACATGTTTCAGGCTTTGTGTGAGTATAATGTTGAACCACGAATTTGGCTGACAAAATTATTAGATATGAACATATCGTTTTATTGCCATGCATGAAATTGGTGAAATAACATGTGAATAATATTGTTTTGGTCATTTAGAGGATCTTAAATAAACAGATAACACCTACAAACAATATAAGAAACAATACATAGAGAACTATTAGTTGTAAACCCAAGTGAACAATATATGAAACAATACATAGAAATATTAGCTGTAAACACAAGTTAACAATATAAGAAACAATACATAGAAATATTAGCTGTAAACACAAGTTAACAATATAAGAAACAATACATAGAAATATTAGTTGTAAACACAAGTGAACAATATAAGAAACAATACATAGGAATATTAGCTGTAAACACAAGAGAACAATATAAGAAACAATACCTAGGAATATTAGTTGTAAACACAAGTGAACAATATAAGAAACAATAGATAGAAATATTAGTTGGAAACACAAGTGAACAATATAAGAAACAATACATAGATATATTAGCTGTAAACACAAGTTAACAATATAAGAAACAATACCTAGGAATAATAGCTGTAAACACAAGAGAACAATATAAGAAACAATACATAGATATATTAGCTGTAAACACAAGTTAACAACATAAGAAACAATACCTAGGAATATTAGTTGTAAACACAAGTGAACAATATAAGAAACAATAGATAGAAATATTAGTTGTAAACACAAGTGAACAATATAAGAAACAATAGATAGAAATATTAGCTGTAAACACAAGTGAACAATATAAGAAACAATAGATAGAAATATTAGTTGTAAACACAAGTGAACAATATAAGAAATAATACATAGATATATTAGCTGTAAACACAAGTGAACAATATAAGAAACAATAGATAGAAATATTAGCTGTAAACACAAGAGAACAATATAAGAAACAATACATAGGAATACTAGCTGTAAACACAAGTGAACAATATAAGAAACAATAGATAGAAATATTAGCTGTAAACACAAGAGAACAATATAAGAAACAATACATAGGAATACTAGCTGTAAACACTTGTTTCTTATATTGTTCACTTTAGATAGGAATATTAGCTGTAAACACAAGTGAACAATATAAGAAACAATACACAGGAATACTAGCCGTATTTCCAAATAATAATGCTTCCATAATCTCTAGAGACAACAGTTAGTTTCATTCTAACATAACACGTGCTGTTCGTTACTGTAAATCCTTACATCCTTCTAGTCCTATTCTAAGCACTACAATGCCAAATACTACGTCTTTATTGTGATGTATATTGAGTATATTGGTTAAATATATAACACGAATCATATCACGAGGATATCGTCTACTGTCGTAAAGTCTCCTATTATTGTTCTACCATTATTTTAAAGAAACTTAACTACCGCTGTAAACCCAGGTGTTCTAATAAAAGTATAATATATTCTTGTTCAACCGAATGTCTCATTAAGAGGAACTTGAAATGAATGAAGGACATGTGTCCTCAGATGCGGCTGTGTGATTAATCAAATGTTTCTGTAGAAATGTTGATTCTAACTGACAAAAAAGAAGCTTCTTTGGGAACAACAGAGGATGTTGCTATTAAACCCATGTTGTCACTATGTATTTTATTATAAACTGATGAATAAGAAGTTTCTTCAGGTACATCAGTTGTTATTGTTGAACTAAATGTCTCACTAGGGATGTTAGTTGTAACTGATGAATGAGACGTTTCTTTAGGTACATCAGTTGTTGTTGAACTAAATATTTCACTATGGATGTTAGTTGTATCTGATGAATGAGACGTTTCTTTAGGTACATCAGTTGTTGTTGTTGTTGAACTAAATGTCTCACTAGGGATGTTAGTTGTAACTGATGAATGAGACGTTTCTTTAGGTACATCAGTTGTTGTTGTTGTTGAACTAAATGTCTCACTAGGGATGTTAGTTGTAACTGATGAATGAGACGTTTCTTTAGGTAC
>NW_013668418.1:134188-158570 GCF_000517525.1 Limulus polyphemus | reverse complement strand
TTTACGGAAAGTTAATTAACAAACAGAGACGTAACAGTACTTAATAATTCTTTCTACGTCCCTACGTTTGCCACAGACTAGAGAGGTTCTTACATACATACATACAAAAATATTTTATTTCTTAAAGTTGTACGTTTAGCATAACCAACGATCACCAACAGGCCTAACTTAAATAAACTACGTTTAAGAAAAAATTCACTTGTTAATTTCGTATCTATTTATTCATTGAAACACAAACTCAACAGTCATAACAGTACTGGATGAACTAACTGACGAAATGACTTAGGGTAACAGACAAACTAACTAAATCATGCAATGATTAATCATTAACTAAAAAAGAAAAAAAATCGTTAACTTACTTAGGCCTAACTCGCTTTAAATTACCCATATTGTTTCCTAACTTTTGGAGAAAATAATTCACATTAAAGCACCACGCTCATCTAGCTGCATTAAACCTCATTCCGGCTAAACAACAAGTTTATGAAAACGTCTGCATTAAAAACAGCCTTGTCCACGACATTACAGTATAACCAATAAATCACAAAGTGATAGTTGTTGAACTGACCCTTAAGCTGAAAGTTAGGCTTGTTAGAAAACCCTATAAGATCTTCATGTTTACGTGTTGATGTTTATCCGTGTTTTATAAAATGGCTGAATTTCGTATAAAATCACAATATATGCGAATACACAGAACCTAACTGATTGTGGCTCTCGGGGGTGGACTAGGTGTCGGAATGGAATGTTTATTCTGGTATAGTTTCTAACACAAATTACTATTGATAAATCTTCTAGATGCGAAATAAAACATTGGTTTTATTATGGCACTTGTCAATCGACGTGTCTACCCTCACACAACGAGCAGGCAGCCAGAAGTACTATTTTAAGTATTTATTCGTGGATACTATTTGGAGTTGGAGAGAAATGTGTGGTAATCTAACCAAGTTGTATGATTATAAACACTTCCTCTACACCAAACAAAATAGGACATGTTATTTATTTTACACAGTATATTATTATTACAGAAACTGAAAGCTTACCTATTGGTACGGTAGTTCGTCAACTTCGTGTTGAAATACGATTGACCAGGTATGTACGAGCTAAGGACATGGTGCAAATGAAATTAAACTTCTCTCTCGGACTCGGGTACGTTGTCGTCGTGTCTCATACAGGAATTTATGATTCATTCCAAGAAAAAGCAAATTATTTAATTTGTTTCAACTAAAACGGTTGAAAAACTGGGTTATTTTTTCACCTCAATTTACAGTTTTTTAAACTTCAAAAGCACGAAAGATTTAATGTTAAAACGTATATCTATTTTCTTTTTCTGTACGTGTACACACACAATCTAAAGTCCTTTGTTATCTGTGGCGGATTTATGTATCAACAGTTTAAAGCTTCACCTCCTGACAAAAAACAACAACATAATAATTCTTTAAAATATATTTTATATTATTATACGAATATTATTTAGGAAGGACATTCTTCACCGAACGCAAACATAACGAACTGCTTTGTTCAATACCTATCTATATACGAAAATGAATTAGCAAAAGTTGTCTAACAACGTTTCTTAAAGTATAAAGTGATTTATTATAAATGACGTACTTTAATTTATAAGTAATAGCCTGAATTTTACCAGTATTAAAATATACATTTTTCTTCGAAATCAAATAATAAAAAGATGGGTTGAAATTTTAATAAATGTTCCCAATTTGTATAAAAGATTTTTTTTGCTGGTTGTTGTTTTTTTTGTTGTTAGTTTTTCAATGTTGGAACAAAACCTTCGTGCAGTTGAGGGGGAGCTAACGAAAGTGTTTTGTTGGACGAATGCCAAGTCAAGTCAACGAGATTACTGGACTGACAGAAATAATTTATATGGAGCTGCAAGTGAAAGATAATTCCATGTGCCTGTCACCGCCATGCAACAAAACTATGGACTTACGTTAATAACAGACATTGATTATTAAAATAGTACTACTAGATATTTATATGTGTTTAACCTCTGAATAGAAAGTACCGATACTATATCCTTTATACTAAGTGCATACTTACTTGTTGTTCTTTATTTATTTATTAGGTACTTCTAACCTGTAGTTCCTACACATGCTAATTAAGAAGCTGGCTGTCTGCAAATTAAATCGGATTTAAACTCCTTTTGAAGGTTTACGAGCTTAGTAACAGTAACGAGTAATGACGTAATCAAAAATTAATAAACGAGTGGAATACACTTGTTCGATTAACATTCACTCGGGTACGTACTAATTACTGGGTTGTAATTGTTTCAAAACTTAAGGGTTACCTGTGCATAGCCGACCATAATTTTGAACTGGTAAGACTAGAGAGAAGACAGTTGATCAACAACACTCACGGCCAACAGATGGACGATTCTTATCTGGCTGAGTAGTGGGTTTTAATAGCGCACTCTTGGTTCCATAATGAGGATCGCATTCTTGCAGCAATGGGCTGTGAACCTGGAATCCTCGGATTTACAGTCCGGGTACTTTAACTATTGGGTCAAACCTAGTACGGTTTTGTTTTGATTTCCAAATAAAACTGTTACTTACGAGAAAAAAAATTAGAAGAAAAGAAAAAAACGATCTTTAATCTCCAGATGATAATAAAAGAAAACTGAAATAAAAAGTATATTTTTTTAACATTATTATCTGGAGAGTAACGGTCGTTTTTTTTATCTAACTTTATTGTCAAAATCCTTCTATTATGCACTACAAATTCCTAAAAACAACAAAACTGTTACTTGATAGTACACTGACGTTATGCTCTAAAAATTTGAAGCTTGGCTATCTTTGGAAGACCAAGCATGTTGTATTCTCTGTCAAGCTATTTATAACCTCGGGGACCATGTTTACAGTCCCGGTTATCACCGTTCTTCCTTATTATTTAGAGTTCCCGTTTTGTCTTGCGAAAGTTCATTTTATGCCAAATGACCCCAAAAAAGTTTGGATCATGAGGTATTGTTTAATGATTCCAATAATGCTTTTATTGTGTTACTCGTTTCTTAGTGCAAAGTTATACAATGATCTATCTGCACTAGTTTCATCGCGGGGATCTCACCCCAGATTTAAGTGGTTTCAGTCCACAAACTTACTGCTGATACACCAAGGGACTTTTTGTTTTTTGTTTCTTTCTTTCTTTTAGAGCGAAGTTATATTAGGCAACCTGCTGTGGCCACCGCGGGAATCAACCCCGGATTTTAGTATTGCAATTATATAGACTTGCCGCTGTCCCACAGAGGGAGGACGTTTTTCTGTTCTGTGTGTGTGTTTTCTCTAATATAGTGTCAATTTCTTTGAATTAAAAACTATTTCTTCTCCCTTCTTTCTCACAAATTTCTATTTCAATGTAAGTGGGCATCTCTCGAAATACGCAAAACGATGCTTTAAAAAGAGGAATAAAGAATCTCTCTAACATAAAATCTTGCTGAACCTGCAGATTTGGATCATTTCGGATGGCAACGCATCCAAAGTTATGCTGACGAACCCCATAAAGGAAAACAACTAATTCATCCTGAAGATCATAATGTCATATTTTATGTTATTCTTGACGGGCACAGTTGTAGCGAATCTTTTTATTTTTTACCCGTATTTATCTGAAAATTATAGATCGAAAAGAACTGAGTAAGTAAATTACGTCCTTTTAAGTTTGGGGCTCGTGCGTGAGAAACGTTTTCCTTCTGTTAAGTTATTGTGAACGGTTCAGTTTGGTAGCGAGATTTTGAAGGCAAGACCAATTTATCTTTTGTTTATAAAGTATAAAATAATAATAATAATAAATACCGCCATGGACTCCCGCAGGAAGGGGCAAGAGAGGGCATTCCCCCCATCTTACATTTCACAAAAAAAAATGCACGTATTACAATGTAAACTTAACATCGTAGTTAAATTAGATATTTTTAGTAATTTTTATTAAAACTGTAAATTTGTATTTGAGTTTAACCACACATAACACATATTCTTTCAGTCTGTTGACTTACACTGTAAAAACTGATCTCCTACATACATGTTTTGCCCCCGAGGATCAGCCCGCCACCCCCTGAAAATATTTCTGTGAGCGCCCATGAATACTGCCTGTGCAGCAGACACTAATTACTTCAAACATGAAATACTTTGATTGAGAAATTAGAATCAAAGAAAATATCATTTTAGCAAATAAAAAGACTAAATTTCAGTCTAAAACTGGTTATTTAATTTAAGAAAATATGAGCCCAATAAGACTGTAATAAAGAAAGAGAGCCATCCTCAGCTCCCGGTTAAAACAATTATCATGCATTTTTCTCTTTTACTCTCACTCTAAAAACCATCTGAATGACGTACTTTCACTCACACCTCTCAAGATTGTGTGCATACGTACCTTTACTATCGCTCTTTGTTTCTGATTGCTATATTCCATTCTAGATTACAGGCTTATCGAATATAAAAAGCAACAATATTGTGCCTACATAAGAAATGTAACAATCAGATCAAAAACTTGGAAGATGTTGGATAAACTTAAAACAGATATGACATTTATAAAAATAGAGGTTTTTGACTTATCGGAATCCATAATGAAATATTTTCCAATGAATTATAAACTGCTTTTCATAAACATTTTATTTTTTTAATGTCTAAGCTTAGAAAATATCTTTAGGTGGTGTGTAAGAGGACAGAGAGAAACATGTTATGGTAAAACAATTAATCAACAGAAAGTATACAAGTTCGCGGAGGAATAACTTATTATGGTAAAACGTCTAAGCAACACAATTTATGCAAGTTTGTGGGGGAGTAACTTGTTATGGTAAAACGTCTAAGGAACACAAAATATACACGTTTGTGGGGAGTAACTTGTGGTCAAACGTCTAAGCAACACAACATATACACGTTTGTGGGGGAGTAACTTGTTATGGCAAAACGTCTAAGCAACACAACATATACACGTTTATTGGGGAGTAACTTGCTATGGCAAAACGTCTAAGGAACACAAAATATGCACGTTTGTGGGGGAATAACTTATTATGGTAAAACGTCTAAGCAACAAAAATTACACACGTTTGTGGGGGAGTAACTTGCTGTGTTAAACGACATATGAACGCAACATATGCAAGTTCAACAAAAAGTCCTCTGAGTCCTATAAACTTCTGGAAATGAGTAAAACAATTGTAATACTTTCAGTTTCTTTTATTTTCTCAAACATTAAAAAATTATCAGTTGTACGTACGGAATCACGTAGTTCCTAGTAGCCTGGAGTGTTTTTCACAGAGAAATATAACTGGCCAATAAACAAACAAACAAAAAAAAAACCATCAGCCCCCCCCCCCATTCCCCCGGTGGCTTATGACGCTAAAATTCGAGAATCCATTCCCGCGGTGTATATGTGAAGCTTTGTACCCAAATCTAACAAGCACATATATATATCTGTATGTCTGTGTCCTATATGCCTTCCGTAGTTAACACTTGTTATATTTTAAACACCAGTTTTTTCTTGCTCCTTTAGGTTGACGTAACTAACTTCCTAGCCATTGAATATTTCTGTTCGAAACAATGACACAAAGTTTCAACATAAACAAATAAAAAAAAGCGCACACGGTTTATAATATCGGAGCAGGCGAATAAAAGTCCTTTATGTCGGAGTAGGTGTCGCTCTTTACTGTATGGCGTTACAGTTCGGTGTACACAGCACAGAAAGGCCACTGTGTAGTTTTGTGCTTAAAAACAAACAAACATTCTCCACTGGCCCAGAAATAAAGTAAAACTGTGGTTAAGAGTAAAGTCAGTTTTATTCTGATGTATTATACAAATAATTCGTGTTTTCATCACTGATTCAACTTAAGGTAACATTGTCTTCGATACTTCATTTTAACTAACAATCCTAAAAAGCTCCACTTCGATATACTGTATTTCTGAGATACTTGCTTCAGAATTTCGAGCAAAGCTACAAAAAAAAGGTATGTGTGCATAGTTATCCCTAATTTTAAACTGATAGACTAGAAAGAGATGGCAGCTACACAAAAGCACTAGCCGCGGGTTTTTGGGCTAATTTTAATCTGACCGAATAGTAATAGATTACCGTTACTATTAAAACTCGCTGACGGCCCCAATGTACGGACAGAAGATTTTGAGGCAACGGGACTCGAACCACAAATCCTCTGCTTCACCGTTCGGACATACTAACAACTAGGTCACGCCCGGCTCTCCTGAGATGAAGGCGTATAGCGCAAAGCTACAAAAAAAAAAGGTATGTGTGCATAGTTATCCCTAATTCTGAACTGATAGACTAGATGGGCTAATTTTAATCTGACCGAATAGTAATAGTTTACCGTTACTATCAAAACTCACTGACGGCCCCAAGGTACGGACAGAATATTTTGAGGCAACAGAACTCGAACCACAAATCCTCTGCTTCACCGTTCGGACATACTAACAACTAGGTCACGCCCGGCCCTCCTGAGATGAAGTAGAAGCTAGTTATAAATTTGAAACGTAATTGAGACAAAGGCAGTTTGTATTCCAATGTTAATATCTAATAGAGAATCGTTATAGTACAGAAAAGATTATTTAATTAGCAAAGGATTATGCACAGTACTTTAGGATTAATATTCACTATTTTTAGAGTGAGTGAAATATCTATCTACCTGATACGTTATTAAATATCGCTGTCTCTTTCGCACGCGACTTATCGTGACATTTACAAGTCTAGAAAATATAAACGTAACGTTTTCTGATCAATTGTAATGTCGAGTGACGGTCAGTAATATTCACGCAACTACACAGAAATGTGGAAATAAAGTCATGTTCAAAATAGGGCAATTCTAACGAAATTCTTCAAAACACGACATACACGTGTCGCTCTGTCTGTTTGTCAGGCATTAGTATTTTATCAAAGAAAGTGTTCGAGAACATTAAATCGGTTATAATAAAACTCAGTTTTCGCCTGTCCTGAACATGCGCGCGCACTTCATTTCAACGGATGTAAATATACTGTAGTAGCCATTTTGTACAACGACATATTAAAAGCTTATCAAAATTTGTAAAAAGATCTAGGATTAGGTCGTAGAATAACATTATAAGTTTATTTATTGGTAGTATTTAGTAGGGTAAAGTTAGCCCTAACCAAACTAAAGCAAAAAACGAACACAAGCTACAGTGTTAATATATCTCTTTTATCGAATATAGGCCGTACTTAATGAAGGCTTAACTAATGTTAGTCCTTAGTCAAGTGGACCTATAGATTTCGGTATCTGCGATTATAATTATTTTGTCTTCTAGAAATCCTGTATTTAAAGAAGTATTGTTGTAATAAAGATACTAATATGACCGCAAATGTTTTGCAGGTCTCTGCTAGTAAAAAAAGAAAGAAAGAAAGAAAGAAAGAAAAAGCCCAGTCGCATTATTAGTATTAATCATTTATTTTTAGACCCTTTGGATGCTTACATACATGTAGATGTAGATTGGTTACAGTAGAGGGAATTAATATACTCAAGCACTGAATTTCGTTAAACTAATATTGATATTGTTTTGGCTGTGTAGCCCATTTTGTATCTAAGGTTTGTTTTAGACACGTGACTTCTCTCCTCTCAAGGCACTTTCTGTATCATGTGTTTGACTATTTTGAACAACTCTTCCTCAGGTAACATTATTGTGGGGTTTGGGTTTTCCTCCTCTTGTGTCTATGGTTGCAACGAAACCCGGATGCGGGTGTTTTTCTTCACTGAATCCACCATTCAGATCTGCTTCCAATACACCGTTATACACAATATTATCGTCGCAGCGCTCCTCCTCGTGGGTGTAGTAAACAGCTCTTTGTCTCCTGTACAGAACTACATAAATGACCCCTACAAGCAAGAAAATAATGAAGACGGCCGTAGCCACTATTATGCCTAAACGGGAGCCTGCAGTGAGAATTCGAAACTGACTAAATGGCCCTCCACATGGTGGTATTTCACGACTGTGTAACGTAGAAATGTCCCTCCCAACCAAGCTCCCTGGCCTCTTACAATGTATACAGCCGTGGTCATTCTTGCACACTTTGGCCTTGCTGGCTGCATCGGTCATCCACTGGATGAGCGGGAGAATATGACACCGCTCACAGGTCCATGGATTAGAGTGTAAAACTACTCTCTTTAGATAGTGAAATCGAGCAAGATGGCTCAGTTCTTCCTTTTTCATTCCTTTAAACCAGTTTCCAGAAAGGTCCAATATTTCCAACTTGCTTACTGGTCTCAATACTTCGAAATTGAAAGAGACAAAATTATTCCGAGACAAGTCAAGATATCTCAAGTCTCTATTAGAGACGAAGATGTCCAGAGGGAGGGCACTTAACTCCAAACCCCCCAGAGAAATTCCACGGAGATGGTGGAGTGGTTTCAGAACTTCCATAATGTTTTCCATGCTGATTCTATTAAATCCAATGTCCAATGTCTGCAGGGTAAAAATGATGGGCTTGAGAGTGTCAATCATAAGGGCCGAGAATTGATTATTGGAAATGTTCAGCGTTTTAATGCTAGAGTTACAGAACGCACAGACATCGAAACTAACAATTTCGTTCCTAGAAAGACCAAGATAATCGAATACTTGCCCACTGAACGCCATATCGACGATCACGTTTAAATTGTTACCGTCAAGGTAAAGCATTCGCAGTTTCTTCAAGTGACGAAATTCTTCTGGAGCAAAATAATTGAAAAAGTTATCTCTCAGATCTAGCTCCACCAAGTTGGGCAGTTGTTGATATATCAGAGAATGAAGGCGCTCAATTTGACAGTTTGCTAAACTAAGAGTTTTTATTGGTCTCAGGTCCTTCAGATTTTCCGGATCAACATTCCGAAGGGGATTGCCACTGAGATCTAGATGTTCCAGATTCTCCAACATGTAAAAGAAACGAGGCACAAGTCTTCTTAAAGAGTTTCTCGCCAGTGACAATGTTGATAAGTTGGAGAGGAAATGGAACGGAGCAGAAGGAGACGCGGAGATCAAATTGTCACTAAGATCAAGAACTTGAAGATGTGTTAAACCGTTAAAATCGGTGCCGTGTAGTTGAGAGATGTTGTTGTGACGTAAGTTGAGGACTCGTAGGTTGTTACCTGGCCAGAATGAACTATCTCCTATAGCCGGAACATTAGAATGTGTAATGTGGATTTCTTCTAAGAAATGAAAGTTCAGGAAAATTCGGCCAATGGTTAGATTGTTAGGGTTATTCAAAGGGGCAGTCACTATCAGAACTTGAACATCACTATCCATGTCTGTTGTGGGGATCTGTGTCATCCCCCCTTGATCACAAGTCACAATTTTCCGATTTTGCAATACATCACATGTGCATATATCTGGGCACTTGGAGTGACCATGTCCAGCCCTGAATAGCGACAGAAAAATAAACGGCCACAATATAACAGTTGCCATGCTGCAGTGAAGGTTTCTTCTTAAACTGCTTAATTTCCTTACCTGAAAAAAACAACAAAAAAAAACCTCCAGTATTACAACTTCTAGAGCAAACGCAATAAAATATTTGAAAAGTTAATTACGTCTAAAGGAAATGTAGAAAACTAATTTATTCCTTGGTTTCTGTATAAAGCTGTCTTAGCCAGTTGTTCGTGTGTGCATTAATATAAAAAAATGGCATATATACTTATTTTATTAAACAACTTTAGAAAAATTTTAATACATGAAAAACAATTGAGAATTCTGCCTTAGTGAAATGCGCAGAATAAAGTTTGTCATCTACATTTATATTAATTGAATGGAATAGGTTAAGCCTTAATAGAGTGTTAGTTAAATTTGGAAATTACATACCTCCTTGTAAATAAAGGAGGTGAATGTAAAATCTATATTTCTAACCATAAAATAATTTTCATTAGTCAGTAAAATATATGCAAATTGACTAACGGTAAGTTGTGGCGATCACATATCAATCGTTTTACAGGATGATGACCCAGGATCGAATCCCAGCCACAACCTTGTAAAGACTAGCAGCTGAAATTTATAAACTAATTAGTAATTAGTAAGAAAATTAATTAGTAGATAATTAATAATTAGATTATGTGTTCGTATAAAATGACAACAATACACAAAGGTGTTGAATAAGTTAACGATTATGTATCAATGTTTGTTTTGAATTTCGCGCAAAGCTACACGAGGGCTATCTGCGCTAGCTGTCCCTAATGTAGCAGTGATAGATTAGAGGGAAAGCAGCTAGTCAACACCACCCACCCCTAACTTATAAGTTACTCTTTTACCACCGAATAATTGGATTGGCCATCACATTATAACGCGCCCACGGCTAAAGGGCGAACATGTTCCGTGATATTAATGTATGAATTTAAGAATTTTGTAAAAGTATTTAACCTTTGGTATTACCAATATTTTTATTTAAATATTTTTTATCATTACGCCATAAACTTTTTGTTTACTTAAAATCCATCTTAAATTTGCTTGGAATAAAAACGATGATTGACATTAAGAGTTTGTTTGTTGTTAAGCACGAAGCTACACAATGGGCTATCTGTGCTGTGCCTACCCGGTTTTTAGCAGTATGAGCCCACAGACTCATCACTGAACGACTGGGGGACGTTAACGTTAAGAGACTGTTGACACTTAGTATTATTATTATCTATTTTATAAACCTACAAAAGGTAATCGTTAATTTGTGATAATTCTGTTGCGTTAAAACAGCTGTTACACGCTCAATATTTGAAGACGTTTCGGAGTATAACTCTACAGAAACAAACGTTTTTACTTCTGTAATATAAATATGATACGCTACCATTACCTCACAGAATTAGCTGAGATTTTTTCCAGTTCGAAAATTGTGATTTCATTTGTAAAATACAACAAGTAAATAATCAGCCTAATACCTATCAGGCACGTTGAAAGTACTCTATAACCCAGGGTATGTCTATTTTTTTGTCTGGCTTTTACAAAAGTATTCTGTAGTCCAGGATATTCCCCAATCTATCTAAAGCGTGTTGAAAGTACTCTATAATCCAGGGTATGTCCATTTCGCGGTCGTGGTTTCGAGTCTCTTCACCGAACAGCTCGCCCATTTCAGCCGTGAGGGCGTTATAAAGTGAAGATCACATGATATTCGATTTTAGTAGTCCAGTAGTTGGCGGTGAATGGTGTTGACCAGCTGCCTTCCTTCTAGTCGATCACTTCTAAATTAGAGAAAGTTGGTGCAGATTGACCCCGAGTAGTGTCACACAAAATACAAGCTTTCTGAGATATTGCAATCGTGAAAGTACTCTATAATCCCAGGTATCTTTTGAATTTTATCAAACATATTAAGACTACGTTTATTACCTAAACTATACTTAATCTCTATTCAGAATACTGAAAACATTTCATAATTCACAACACGTTTTAATTTCCACCAAGCATACTGAAAATATTCTATAACCCAGAATCAACTTTCACCTCTATCAAAGTTACTGACAATATTTTATAACCCACAATTTACCTTCAGCCCCATCACACTTACTGGAAATATTCTGTAACCCAGAATCAACTTTCACCTCTATCAAAGTTACTGACAATATTTTATAACCAACAATTTACCTTCAGCCCTATCACACTTACTGGAAATATTCTATAACCCAGAATCAACTTTCACCTCTATCAAAGTTACTGACAATATTTTATAACCCACAATTTACCTTCAGCCCCATCACACTTACTGGAAATATTCTATAACCCAGAATCAACTTTCTGTTAAGCATACTGAAACGATTATAGTTTGTTTGCAGGTAAGCACAAAACTACACAATAGGCTATCTGGGTTCTGTCCACCGCGGGTATCGAAACCCAATTTTTCAGGTGTGAGTCCTCAAACTTTTTGCTAACCCACTGGAAACTCAATTCTTTATTTTGAACTACATAGACAAGAAACCGAACAGTCTAACTTAGCATGACCCCAGTGGCTCAACGATAAGTTTGAGGGCTAACACGCTAAAAATTTGGTTTCGATATCCATGGTGGGCACTAATAGCGTAGATTGCCCACCTTGTCGCTTTACATTTAATCACAAACAAATATTTGCTATATTGTCTCCTGGAGGGTCAGTGTTAAGTTTACGGACTTACAATGCTAATAATATCCGGAGTTCGATTCCCCATGGTAAACAGAAAGTAAATAGCCCATTGTTTAGCTTTCTGCTAAATAATAATAATAAAAAAAAAACACTTAGAAATTCAAATTCGTTTAGCGCCTCTAGTGTTTGAATCAGAGACATTACAGACACACATCTTCAAAACCAAATAACCTTTCGATTTTTCCATTCTCATTTTACTTTTATTTGTAAGTCACTGCTTCGACTTTTAAATCAAATTAGTGAAAAACGTTAGCAGTAAAGTTTTTGGAAAGAGAAATACATTTTTACGCTCCCTTACTTTCCATTTCACGTGATAATATCCCGCATAATGGTGATGTATTTTTTCCGGATAAGGATATCTTTATCCATGTATATATAGTATTCATAACGGATGTTGAACTACGTAAAATATATGTATATCTTGAGCGCATGCGCATTCTTTTATAAGTTGTTAGTAGTTTTTATCTACATAAATTAGGTGGAATTTTTTTAGATTCAGATAACTTGTGCGTGGGTTGTGGGTGTCGCGTATCGTTCATTACTGTGTGTTGAAAAAAAATACGTTATTCATAATGTGGCTCAAAATCAAATTCGGTTCTGGTAAGCATCGATCTAGGTGAAATGTCATTTTAGAAGAATAATTCATATTCTAAGAATTCGTTAAAAGAGTGACATAGATTATCGTAGATAAATGTTAGGATTTGAAGTCGCAAGTTGAATGTATTTTTATGACGTTCATGAGAAGTATTTTCTAATCAATATCAATTTAAGCCTAATGGAAATTTCTCAAACAACATTATCAAACTGCTCAGTTTTACAAGTTAAAGAACGACCTGAAACTCAAGAACAGAGGAAAATTTATTTATATAAACGTTTTGGCTTTTCTCGCCTTCGGAGGAAATCAAGCGCCTGTAGCACAATTCTTCATCAAATTCTCCATTGTAACCACACAGATATTTTCAACATGTAGCCATAGTAACCAAACTTGTGTTTCCACTACTTCTTGGGACAAGTTTCAGAAAAATTCCCACGATAACCAAGCAGGTATTTTCAATACATCTTCATGGTTACCATACAGATATTTTCAACACATCTTCATAGCAAACATACACAATTTTCCATTATCTCTTGGGAAAAAGTCTCAAAAATATTCCAGGTATTTTCAATACATCCTCAGGGTAACCATTAAGATATTTTCAATACATCTCCATAGCAACTATACATGTATTTCCATTACATTTTGCGACAAGTCTCAAAACAATATTCACAGTAACCAAGCAGGTATTTTCAATACATCTTCACCGTAATCACTCAGCGTTTCACACGTTTTAATAGTAACCACACATCTCCATGTAACCGTAGAGTTTCATCACATCTCCACGATAAACATTTCAGCATGTTTCCATGGTAACTAATCAAGTGTTTTCAATACTTCTCGGCGGTTATGAGTTTCGTTTTTCAGATTTGTACATTTGAATATGTTGGGTGTTTGCCGCATAATTTTAGAAAATAAAAGAGAAGTAATAATATAGCTATAGCAACCTGAAACAATAACCGGTTAGTTTCTTATTTCTAAGCCTAAAACATAAAATTTACTTCTAATGATCGTGCAGTTTACCGGCACTGATCGCTTTCATTTCTCCAACAAATCTTGACCAAAACGCACGCAAACAAAAGCCTTGTACAGTTACTACAAGACGCTGAAGAGATCCTTCGTATCGACAGGCCCGTCCAATAAAAACATGATAAATTACGAGCAAGTTGCAAAGAATATTTCGGTTATGAAATACGGTTTATTAACGGGAGCACAAAAAAGGAAGCCTGTATTTAATTTTGACTCAGGGCACATATAATGAACCCCCAAAATTATAGACTAAAGCCCTATTATTAGCATAAAAAGTGACTCTTAATGAATATATATATATACGACAATGTTAAGCCCTGAATAATATCTGCCTGCGCATGCTCAGATATTATCACTGATTATAAAGCATTGTGGTTAAATACAGAACACGTAGAAACTTTCTTGACCACCAGTAGGTCATCTGTAAGTTTACGGACGTATAATGCTAAAATCTGGGGTTCAAATACCCGTGGTGGATAAAGCGCAGATAACTTATTGTGTAGGTTTTCGCTAAAACAAACAAAATCGGAACTTTTCTATCGTTCTAAACTAGACTTAACTTTTATAGTTACGGAGGCTTTTGCCTACACAACTTCACAGTGCTTTTGTTTCCATAATTAGAGTAATCATTAAACCTAATTTGATAATGCACAATATGAAAAAGTGAATGAAGCACAATAAATACCATAAAATAATTAAAAAAAAAACTGTCAAACAATAGACTGATGCATTACATGCATCGAGGGGGGGATCCCTCATGGAAAGGTGGCTTCTGAGATTTACATGATTTTCTATCCATTGTTCACACTCAATAAGACGTAATATGTAATAGGAAAAACAATGTTAATAATAATTTAAACACTGCATTGGTATTGATAGATGTTGTATTTATATAAACTATAGAAAATTACAACTGGAAGTTTATAACTCGGGGAGGATGGGGGGGGGGGGGTTGAAACGCGAAAGCTAAATCTGTAATACCACGAGATAAAAATCCATATTGCAATGGAATAGAACGAAGGTTTTGACATATGGCTTTTGATGAAACATCATTCAATTGTGTTGCTATAGTTACGTCAGAGTAACTGTACGAATACGACAGATACAATGTTTTTGTTTAAATAAAATCGAAACGTTTAAGATAGTGTTGTATTACGCCCTCTTTCGTCAAAGATATTAATACACTGTTGTATTACGTCCCTTCCGTCAAAAATATTAATATACTGTAGTATTACGTCCCCTTCGTCAAAGATATTAATATACTGTAGTATTACGTCCCTTCCGTCAAAGATATTAATATACTGTAGTATTACGTCCCTTCCGTCAAAGATATTAATATACTTAGTATTACGTCCCTTCCGTCAAAGATATTAATATACTGTAGTATTACGTCCTCTTCTATTGAATGTTGAACTCTTCCACTCCGATTCTGAACTTAATACAACGGTTATGTTATCATTAAGGATGTAAATCAAAACTGAACAGAAGGAGATAACAAAGTGTGAAATATGAACTCACTTGGCTATATAGTTTCAGTGTTTCACTCATTAGGCTATATAGTTTCAGTGCTACACTCACTAGGCTATATAGTTTCAGTACTACACTCACTAGGCTATACAGTTTCAGTGCTACACTCACTAGGCTATATAGTTTCAGTGCTATGCTACACTCACTAGGCTATATAGTTTCAGTGCTGCACTCACTAGGCTATACAGTTTCAGTGCTGCACTCACTAGGCTATATAGTTTCAGTGCTATGCTACACTCACTAGGCTATATAGTTTCAGTGCTGCACTCACTAGGCTATATAGTTTCAGTGTTTCACTCACTAGACTATATAGTTTCAGTGCTACACTCACTAGGCTATATAGTTTCAGTGCTACACTCACTAGGCTATATAGTTTCAGTGTTTCACTCACTAGGCTGCATAGTTTCAGTGTTTCACTCACTAGGCTACATAGGTTCAATGCTTCACTCACGAGGCTGTATGTCCCACCTTCGGTAGCAGGAATAAAAGAGTATACAAAACGAACTTGGCCGAGTGTATGCTCAGATTTCCTTACCAAACACTCGTCTCTATAAAATTATGGGTTATTTTGAAAATCAAATATAACAATTATCTGAAGAAGATTCCGAGTATGTAAATTTTGCCATTACAAGTACTCACACACGGGTATAGATTCAAGAGACAAGGGGGCAGAAGGCCAGTGGCGTAACAAAAGATGCCTCCCCCCCCCGCATAAAAGTAATTGGACCCCTACATTTACTTCTCTATAACTGTAGTTACGATTTTGGCCCCCGGCAATTGCAGGGGCATACTTACGCCACTGATATTGGCTCATAGTTTCACATATCCTCTCCTTACGTCACGAACGGTCCCTAATTACCACGTGCTGGTTGATTAGCTAAAAACACAATACATAATTTTCTAATAACTGAACGTGAAAATTCAAAACAGACCACAATATCGAGAAAAAAAAGTTTAATTCTAGCATTAAAACTTTCAAAAAGAAATACATATACCAAACCAAAAAACACCAGTCTTTCCTAGTGTTTTCTTTTTAGAAGTAAGTGAAACGTCACGTAGTTTAATTACGATCAATCTTAGAACTCATTTTTCTGTGCTTGAGCTGGGAGAAAAAAATGTTTCGGTGCCACTTAACGGTAAGATTTAATGTTAGTGTTTCAAGAAGTTTAGTTTTCTATTTTCATCTAATCGAAACCAAGACAACTTTCTGCCATTGTTTGCCCAATCATACCGAGAATGTTCATCAGTTTTATGAAGCTTGTCTGATTCCGCTCTTTACAGAAAAGCGGAATATATCTACTTAATCAAAGAAAGAATGTCTTTCCAGTTCCAAGCATGCTATTAGAAACGAAGCTGATATCTCTAAAAAAAAAAGAGGGGGTAGATAAAACTCCGGCAAACAATACCTAATTTAAATAATAAACGACTACAATATTACATTATACAATGCTCACTGGTGTCCTGTTTAACCACGTTATTATGAGGTGTGTTCACGTTCGCGCGCGCCACCTAACGTCACTCTTGCCAAATTTATATATAACATAATAATATCACAGTCACCGTAAAGTATTCCAAACCGCCCGTCTTCTCTACAGTTAGAGTATAAAGGCAATATTGGATGAAAATGGCCAAAAATTATTTGATGATGCTTTGAATTATAAGTACAAAAGGTGTCAGTGAAGCGAATGACAGATCTAAGACAGTTAGAAATGTCTTCTGGTGGAGAGACCATTCAGAAGAGAAAGAGCAGGAAATACTTATTACACGAAAGATTATCTAATTATACTTAATAAGCTTGGAGGACATCACGAAAGACCCCAGAACTTCATTAAGATGTGTGTCTCACTTCTAACAAAGTCTGGTCGATAATAAACAAACCCCTGTCTTTGGTTAAATCTGTTTCTAGGACTTCTTTTGTTCTGGAAGGCAATCTTAGAAACTTCCGTTCTCGTCAGAGAACAGAGGTTTTTCTTAAGCAGGTGATAATATCTTGATCGTTTTCTGAAGCAACAGAAAGGGGGATTAATGATTAAGACAAATTACTTACGGCAAGAACTTTTTTGCACACCATTGTAATGTCAATTACCATCCTCCGTCTAATTTCACTTAATTACTGAAACTTCGACCATCTCTTTTGCAACATCTTGGTAGTCTCGACCATCTCCCCTAAAAATACTGTACCGCCATGGCGTCTTGCCTCACTTCTTAAGAAATACTGTATCGCGCGCGTCATAACTTTGAGCATTTCAGTAAAAAATGCTGTACCACCATGACGTTAGTGACCACTTCCATAAAAATGCTGTACCACCATGACGTTATTGACCACTTCCATAAAAATGCTGTACCACTTTGACGTTATTGACCACATCTATAAAAATACTGTACCACCATGACGTTATTGACCACATCCATAAAAATACTGTACCACCATGACGTTATTGACCCCATCCATAAAAATACTGCACCACTTTGACGTTATTGACCACTTCCATAAAAATACTGTACCACGATGATGATTTTGGCCATGTCATTAAAAATATTGTACCACCATGGTGACTTTGATCATCTTCCTGAAAACACTATATAAAATTGTGACTTTTAACATACCCCTAAACATGCTGTATTACCGTGATTATTTTGACAAAACCTTTCTTACTTTAAAGAAACAAGAAAAATCATGTTAACGCCTTGAAACGGGTTAGAATAAAAACAAGAAATATCATGTTAACATTTGAAACGGGTTAGAATAAAAACAAGAAAGATCACGTTAACATTTGAAACGGGTTAGAATAAAAACAAGAAAGATCACGTTAACATTTGAAACGGGCTAGTCTAAAAACCAAAAATAACATGTTAACATTTGAAACGGGCTAGTCTAAAAACAAAAAAGATCATGTTAACATTTTGAAACGGGCTAGACTAAAACAAGAAAAATCATGTTAACGCCTTGAAACGGGTTAGAATAAAAACAAGAAAGATCACGTTAACATTTGAAACGGGCTAGTCTAAAAACAAAAAGATCATGTTAACATTTTGAAACGGGCTAGACTAAAACAAGAAATATCATGTTAACACTTTGAAACGTGTTAGACTAAAAACAAGAAATAACATGTTAACATTTTGAAGCAGGCTAGACTAAAAGTTGAAAGAAGAACGTGTTAACATTTTGAAACAGATTAAAGTAAAAAGATGAAAGAACGTGCTTACATTTTGTAAAAAAAAATCTCAGCTCGAAGAACGTTCTAACATTCTGGAACATGGCAGACTTAAAATTGAAGGACGTATTAACAAACTGGAACTACAAGATTAAACGAGTTAACATCTTGAAACAGACACACTGAAAGTGAAATCACGTGTTTGCTAAATAAACATTTTAAAAGCGGCATAGCTGCTATAGGAGGATGAGAAAATTTTGAATCAACAATTATACTATGTAAAGATACAAAACTAAAGTTATAAATATAAGATCTGTTTGAATATCGGCATCTAGACAGTAACACAACAAAACTAAAGTTGCAGATATCAGATCTGTTTAAATATCGGCATCTAGACAGTAACACAACAGAACTAAAGTTGCAGATATAAGATCTGTTTAAATATCGGCATCTAGACAGTAACACAACAGAACTAAAGTTGCAGATATAAGATCTGTTTAAATATCGGCATCTAGACAGTAACACAACAAAACTAAAGTTGCAGATATCAGATCTGTTTAAATATCGGCATCTAGACAGTAACACAACAAAACTAAAGTTGCAGATATCAGATCTGTTTAAATATCGGCATCCAGACAGTAACACAACAAAACTAAAGTTGCAGATATAACATCTGTTTAAATATCGGCATCTAGACAGTAACACAACAGAACTAAAGTTGCAGATTTCAGATCTGTTTAAATATCGGCATCCAGACAGTAACACAACAAACTAAAGTTGCAGATATAACATCTGTTTAAATATCGGCATCTAGACAGTAACACAACAGAACTAAAGTTGCAGATTTCAGATCTGTTTAAATATCGGCATCCAGACAGTAACACAACAAAACTAAAGTTGCGGATATCAGACCCCGTAGATATTAGCATTTAGACTGTAATAGTCCGAAACTAAATTTTTAGATATTAGACCTCGTTGAATGCCGGGAGAAAGAATCTAATATTTTTTGTTTGTTCAATTAATTTCGCGCAAAGCTACACGCGTGCTATTCTGTGCAAGCAGTCCCTAACTAAGAAGCGATATAGCTATTCAACATCACCCACCGCCAACTTTGGGGTTACTGTTTTACCAACGAATAGTGGGATTGTAATACTAAAAATAAGTGACAGTACAAAGCTTCAAGTTACGGTTTATGTTTTAGTGGAACGCTTCTGAAGAAACTGTAAAGCGAAACGTTGATTGTCCAATTAAAGGAAAATAACAAATCACAACGCTATGCTGGGCCTACATTTTAACAATCCGAGGCTAAAGTTGCATATATTACAACGCTATGCTGGGCTACACTTTAACAATCCGAGGCTAAATTTGCACATATCACAACGCTATGCTGGGCCTACATTTTAACAATCCGAGGCTAAAGTTGCATATATTACAACGCTATGCTGGGCTACATTTTAACATTCCGAGACTAAAATTCCATATATCTCAACGCTATGCTAGGCCTACACTTTAACAATCCGAGTCTAAAGTTGCATTTATCGCAACGCTTGAAATATCGACGGGTAGATTGTGGCAGTCCGAAACTAAAGATGAAGATATAAGGCCTAGTTGTGTAAAAGAAACAACAACAAAAGAGTTGAACTTCGATACTGATAAATAATTTATATTATTACTGAATACTCCACATCAGAATTTCTCAAGAGACGGGGAAGTTGTTGTTTTTTTTTTTGTAGAGACGTAAATACTGAGCACACAAAAAAGAGATATACTGAGATAAATTTAGCATGATTCAAAGTTAATTAAGGTAAAATATAGTTATGCTCCACCGATGACTCAAGTAATAAAAACAGATCTTAAAAACACCGGTTTTAATCTTAAACTAAAACAAAAACTTGGCGGATTACAATCCTAAAAACTTCCCATTCTACCAGCTATAAGAATAACTGTACACGACTCCCGCGAAGATGATATGTAATTAAAAAAGACTTTAGCCACAGAAGTCACCCACGGGGGTAATCTGTTCCGCGTTTCAGCAAAACTTAAGGTGGTGATTATTCGACAAAGATTAAATTCGCTCAAGTAGAAAAACGTCACGAAAAAAGCAACTGTAATCCTCCCTTAAAGTGCTACTCTCGTCAGACGTTCTCATCGTGATTTATCATAACAGCCGCTCTTATAAATTAATTTGCGCCTTACGCCCTTTCCGTGGTGGTTCTGTTCTTTTCAATAACTCTGCAATAAATGACCATGGGGCGGCACGTGCCTCGAGGGTCAGTAATTGACGACCTAGCCGACTCATCATCATCATTGGAGCAGACAACTGGTGTTTGTATGTCTTACGAGTAATAACATACTCTATTTTTCTTTAAAGATGGCTTCATCAACATTGTTAGTTGTAGAGATTCACGTGACTTTGAATGTTATTGTAAAGGCTATTTAATAATTTCTAAATATCTTAAACCAGTGGTCCTCCGATGGATCAACGGTAAGTTTATAGACCTAAAGTGCTTAAATCCGAGGTTCGATTCCCCCGCTGAAAAGAGTGCAACTAGTCCATTGTGTAGTAGTTTTGCGCTAAAAAAACAACAAAATCAGTGAGGTATTATTTGGTTTAAAGTATTGTTAAAAGCGAAGGAACGTATTTATTATAAGTTTTATTTTGTTCTGCCTCGATAAAAGTACTGAAAACCAGTGATGTAGGAAGGAGGTTGAAAATGGGGGGTGTTTGGCTAGACATGCAGATTTTACAATGAGCGATTGAGAGTATAAGCAGCTGCTTTTAGCAGCTCAACCTAGTGAGGTCTGGGGGCATGCCCCCAGAAAATTAATACAATTGCTATATAAGCAATGAAAAGCAATGAACGCTCCTGAAAAGGCAGAAAGGTAAACCAATTATTTACTGTAAATTTGTGGCGATTGGATCTCAATATGTTTGTCACGGTTTGTAATATTTATGATCACCTGAGTTTAATTATTAAACAATATATCATCTTTTTTTATGCCCAGATACAAATTACTTCCTTGTTATTCTACCCACCGGCTGCTGAGAAGGGCTATTTTGAGGCTAATGATATTTAGGATACTAATTTCTACCTTGTTAATCTACCCACTGGCTGCTGAGAAGGGCTATTTTGGGGCTAATAATATTTAGGATACTGATTACTACCTTGTTAATCTACCCACCGGCTGCTGAGAAGGGCTATTTTGGGGCTAATAATATTTAGAATACTAATTACTACCTTGTTAATCTACTCATCGGCTGCTAAGAAGGGCTATTTTGGGACTATTTTATTGTTTAGTTTCAAAATATCAAGAAACCTATAGCGAACTCCAGGTAAACCGAGTAAAACTGTAATTAAGGTATTTTTTTACTAGGTACTGATTTTAGTCTTAGTTCAATAATGAAAATATAGAGTGTACTGTATGAATCAGATACTGAAGAGTAGAAAATGTGTTTCAAGTCTCTCAACCTATCTTTCAAACTTCAACATGCTTCTACTGAAGCAGTTTTAATCTTCAACACGCCTCTTCTGAAGCAATGTTAATCTTCAACATGCTTCTTCCATAGGGATATACTTGAACATGTTTCTTCCGTAGGGATATACTTGAACGTGCTTCTTCCGTAGAGATATACTTGAACACGTTCAGGTTTAAAAAAAAATTGACCACGTTCATCTTATTACCATAGGTGTTACTTTTTAAAAAACGCTGTAATGGGGCTGAAGGGAGGTTTAAAAAAAAAACAGTTTTCACGAGCAAAGAACATTGGGGTTCATGATAAAGGCGCAAAAACACTTGAAAAATTAAAGCCTGAAAAGAATTTACTTAATTCTAAAGCTTTCCTTATTTTTCGTATTATTTAAAATATCTTGACTTTGTCCCCCTGTGGCATAGCAGTATGTATACGGACTTACAATGCCAGAAACCGGGTTTCGATACTTGTTCTGGGCAGAGCACAGAAAGTCCATTGTGTTGTTTTGTGCTTAACTTTAAACAAACAATACTCTAGACTTTGGTGATCCCTGTAATTGAGTTAAAGTGGATAGATTTACTTTGTTGAGATTTCTAACAGCTAGTCACGATCTTTTTCGATATGTCCCCCAGTGGGGCAGGAGTAATTTTATGGACTTCCAACGCTAAAATCCGAGGTTTGATTCCCCGTGGTAGACACTTCAGATAGCCTATTGTGGCTTTGCTCTAAAACAAACACAATTTTTCGTTACTTTCTTTTTTTAAAGTCTCAGCGGTAGGTTCCAAGGGTTATAAAGCTGAAATTTGGGGTTTGATCCTAGTGCTGAACACAACACAGAAAGTAAATTGTATTAATTTGTTTAATTTTAAAGTGATAGACTAGAGGGAAGACGGCAAGTCAACACCACCCGTCACCAACTCATGGGATGCTCTTTTTTGAACGAAAAGTGGCATTTGACTGTTACTCTTAATACTCACTTTTCTTTTGCGGTAACAGGACGCGAACCACGAATCTTCAGCGCCACACTCTGGCACAATAACCACTGGGCAGCTCGAGTTGAAATGGATTTCTCTTGTTCTACGAGCTGTGCTTAGAGTTGATTACGACGTTGTTCTTTTCAGATGTTTAAAAAATCTACTCGTTGGTTCGGGGCTTTCAACACTGAAATTTAGAGTTTTAATCCCTGTGTTGGACATAGTGCAGGTAGCCCATTGTGTAAATTCTCGCTCAAACAAACATTTGTGTGTGTGTTAGTTTCATACATCTCTTCTTCACACTTCTAAGTTTCTTTAGGATTCGCCAAGTTCTTGTTACAGTGGGGAATGAATTAACGAAACACAAAATGAAATAAATACTAATATTATAATAATTACAAATGACGGGTTGTGTGCGTGTGTGACTAAAGTGTTTTAATGTGTTATGGGACAGTTAGTTCCCCTGGCAATACTGTCACGCCTGTACAGATTTATCACAACACTCAAATATACAATTACTTTCGTTAACCTTTCGAAGCGTTTGCTCCGAGTCAATTGCGTGTCTCGTTAGAAGAATAAGATCTCCAGCGAGTTATATGAGCTACTTGGAAAGAATAGTTTTAATTAAAACTCATAAGTTTAGCATACCAAGGAATTAAGTATTCCAGTTATGAGGTAAAGACGAAAATTTGCATGGTTGTTTCTGTAGTCGTCGTCATTATTATTATTTTTTTGTGTGGGTGTTTTGGTTAGAGTTGCAACTTAGTTACCGTTCTGCATATAGAAGAAAACCTTGGTAGCTAGAATGTCTAATTTTCTGCAGAAGGGGAGTCCGCTTTTATGTAGAAAGCGACTAAATCAGGCTGTACAACACAACCTAACACGTTCTAACACCTTATACCCCTCCCTCCCACAGTGGCACAACGGTATGTCTGCGGACGTAAAACGCTAGAAACTGGGTTTCTATACCCGCGGTGGACAGAACACAGATAGCCCATTGTGTAGCTTTGTGCTTAGTAATACTTTATAATGTAAGACATGACAATCTTATAATAGTTTGTTTATTAAAAAGACAACTTACACTGCCCTTAACGTTAATGAGAAATCAAATACTAGATGGAAAACATTTTATAAAAATTAATTCTGGCCAAGGCGTTAATAATATCGTTTTTGATTTCTATCCAAACAAATGATTTTCAGTAACTATGCTTGACATTCTGGCGATCTGACGTCAGTGACCATTTAACAAAGCTGTTAGAGCCTGATTACAACCCAGCCACTGGGGGCGCAAACCAGCACAACTCGGTGCTGGTCCAAAGCCCAGATAAATGGGGATGGTTGGCCTCAGGAAGGACATCCGGCCGTAAAAACCCTGCCAAAACCAAAAAATGACAGTTCATTTGAATGTAGCCTCGAAAAATGCCAGGGTGTCCCCTGAATGTCAAACGGTACACTCGACTCTGAAATAAGCCATAAAATCCAGTCGGGATGGAGAAATTGGAAAAATGCGTCAGGAGTGCTATGCGACAATAAAATCAGCGTAAGGGTGAAAGGAAAGGTC
>NW_013668418.1:127796-133935 GCF_000517525.1 Limulus polyphemus | reverse complement strand
GTATAGATACGGGAAAAGCTACAGAAGAAGTTAGAGCCTGATTACATTAGGTCGGGCGTGGCCTAGTGGTTAACATGCCGGCTGCGAATCGCGAGGTCAAGGAGTCGAGCCGTTGAACAACTCCGCATTTTTAGTCGTGGGGAAGTTATAATCGTGACACTCAATGCTGCTATTCAGTAAAGAGAAGTCATGTAGGCGGCTGGTGCTGCTGACTTTTTTCCTTTCCTGAAATAAAGTTAGTTATGCCTGAATTGGCTGTTTAGCCTGTGTGTTACCATTCTGGTTTAAAATGCCATAAATGATTACCTGAGCGTGAAATCGGGAGCACGTTTTACTAACAAATTTATTAAACAAAAAAGTGTCAATTCTGCGCTGTTAATTTGTCTTCAGCGCGATTATCAGATTAGGACTAATGTGATTCACAGGCTTCTATATATATATAGTTTGAGGAAAGCATGTGTACAAAGGAAACTTGTTTTCGCGGCACTAACATTTCGGTTGTGATTAGTACAAACACAAACGTACTTGAAACGTGCCTCCTGTCGCAGTGGTGCCCAGCAATAGCCAACGGTAGGGGGCGCTGATGCCTTAGCCGACTGTACTCCAAAATATGACACGAAAAAAAAAAGATGTGACAAGCAGTTCTTCTCGAGACACGTGACAAAAACCATGTCAGTGCCGAAGAGAACAGGATGAAAGTAAGGAAGACAAATGATTTTCCTATTTTATGTTAAGATACATCCTGCACTTTTCAGCGAAACCGTATATATCACACATTTGTACGGGATGGCGTGTCAGCCAACCAAGTAAAGCATGTAGCCTAGCAATAAAACACAAACTCATTAGTCACATTAGATACGGTTCACTGATAGCAAGATTGAAGACCTGGAAAATGTGATTAGTCGCACTGCCGAAAGACAATTTGGAACCCAAACCAAACTCGCTGTTTCGTAAACCTGATTGACTGAACATTGAAATTAATAATTAATTTATAAGGATCATGAATGCATTGTGCTCGTCTTACTGAAACTAGTCAGCCCAATGCCTGATTTCAAATACGTTAGAGGATAGAATTTTGTTTATGTTACAGCAAAGCCACATTGGGCTATTAGCTGTGTGTCCACGGTTGAGAATCGAACCCTGGATTTTAGTATTATAAGTCTATAAACTTACCGCTGACCCACCGAGGGACAAAATAATAGAAATTGCTCTGTTATTTGTTTGAGCAGATAGATAGAAGTACACAGAATATATCTGAAAATGTAAACTTTATAAATAGGCCCGGCATGGCCACGTGGTTAGGGCGCTTGACTCGCAATCTGAGGGTTGCGGGTTCCAATCCCCGTCCCACTAAACATACTCGCCTCTTTCAGCCGTGGGGGCGTTATAATATGATGGTTATTCCCACTATTCGTTGGTAAAAGAATAGCCCAGGAGTTGGCGGTGGTTGGTGATGACTAGCTGCCTTCCCTCTAGTCTTTCACTGCTAAATTAGGGACGGCTAGCGCAGATAGCCCTCGTGTGGCTTTGCGCGGAATTAAGAAAAAAAAGCCTTATAAAAAGAATTTCATTCTAGTAATTGTGTTGCACATCAGTCTCTACAGAACCGCATACCCGACAGAAGAAAAACGGATCGAATAAACTGTATCTAAAGCGCGTTCACATTCGGGTACAGATATACATACTAGTACAGAGACATAGAGGAGAAGATATATGGTTAAAACAACAGTGTGTACATACTAGTACAGAGACATAGAGGAGAAGATATATGGTTAAAAACAACAGTGTGTACATACTAGTACAGAAACAGAGAGGAGAAGAGAGAAGGTTAAAAACAAGAGTGTGTACATACTAGTACAGAAACAGAGAGGAGAAGAGAGAAGGTTAAAAACAACAGTGTGTACATACTAGTACAGAAACAGAGAGGAGAAGAGAGAAGGTTAAAAACAACAGTGTGTACGTACTAGTACAGAAACAGAGAGATGGTTAAAAACAAGAGTGTGTACATACTGGTACAGAAACAGAGAGATGGTTAAAAACAACAGTGTGTACATACTAGTACAGAAACAGAGAGATGGTTAAAAACAACAGTGTGTGCATACTAGTACAGAAACAAAGAGGAGAAGAGAGAAGGTTAAAAACAACAGTGTGTACATACTGGTACAGAAACAGAGAGGAGAAGATATATGGTTAAAACAACAGTGTGTACATACTAGTACAGATACAGAGAGGAGAAGAGAGAAGGTTAAAAACAACAGTGTGTACATACTGGTACAGAAACTGAGAGGAGAAGAGAGAAGGTTAAAAACAACAGTGTGTACATACTAGTACAGAAACAGAGAGGAGAAGAGAGATGGTTAAAAACAACAGTGTGTACACACTAGTACAGAGACAGAGAGGAGAAGAGAGATGGTTAAAAACAACAGTGTGTACATACTAGTACAGAGACAGAGAGGAGAAGAGAGATGGTTAAAAACAACAGTGTGTACACACTAGTACAGAGACAGAGAGGAGAAGAGAGATGGTTAAAAACAACAGTGTGTACATACTAGTACAGAGACAGAGAGGAGAGATAGAATGAAGTGTATTTAAAGAGTACATATGTGTTCATACTAGTACATATAGAAAGAAAATAGAATTAATTTCATTTGATGGTAGATAGATGCGATTATAATTTATTGTTTTATAAATGTTGATACCATCGATAAGTACGTTCATTAACAAACGGCTTACGCTGCCAACTAGAGTATATTCTGTAAAGAGTCGGACGTCCGCTGTTTTGGTAATCCTTCCTATGACAAATGTTCGATTTGTTAAACCGTTTTCAGCAACAGACACTCCCTTGAAACAAGTGTCGTAGATCGTAGTCAGATATCGGGAAAAAACGAGCCAATTTTATCCAAACAACAAGACATATGAAAGCTAACACTGTAAGTAAGGAGTTAATGTCCAGAAAATGTACAAGAGATCGTAGATAGAGCGTTTTCTTGGCAGTCTAACCAGCGGTCCATTACTGTTTTTCTTCTCGCTCTCATTTTTTTTTAAACCAATTGTCAATGGCGATGTAACGATACAGTTCTGACATTACACTCCTTGTCATCTTAGCCTCTTAAGACTTCCGGCGGAAGTAAAAAATGTTCTATAGACTATTTTATCTTCCTCGTGACTGTTGATGAGTCAGAAACACTGGTGTGACACGTTATATTACAGTAACCGCGTACTGTGTATCAACCATGTAGAAACTCTTCACGTCGTATAAGTAATAAACGTTAAACATCACTAACTCTGGTGTAATCCGTTATTGTAACCGTCTGTTAACTATAGTAAGTAAAAAACGCTAAATCATCAATAACTCTGGTGTAATCCGTTATTGTAACCGTCTGTTAACTATGGTTCAACATTCTTCAACCAACGTTTTCTTACTGTGAAAGTTATGGTAACATTTAACCATATGCACAGTGGGATAACGACTATTCGGCTATGTTTTCTGATTTCTAGAACTGAGGTGAAGTTTAAAGTTGTTCAAAGTGAATATTGGCTCAGGATAAACTATGCGCATATAAAAAACATGATTCAGAATAAAACATTCTGATCTATGAAACATGAGTCAGAATAAAACACACCAATCTATGAAACATGACTCAGAATAAAACAACCTGATCTATGAAATATGAATAAGGACAAAACACGCGTTTCTAAGAAACACGATTCAAAATAAAATACGCTGATCTAGGAAACATGATTCAGAAGAAAACACGCTGATTCTTGAAACATGAGTCAGGATAAAACACGCCGATCTATGAAACATGAGTCAAGATAAAACACACCGATCTATGAAATATGAGTCAGGATAAAACACGCGTTTCTAAGAAACGTGATTCAGAATACAACACGCTGATCTAAGAAAGAGACGTCGTAAACCTCTGCAATGTTTGAAGTGAAATTCAGCAAGTGATTTTAACATGATCACATGTTGTGTCTTTGCTATGCCCACCGTGGGTATCGAAACCTGATTTTTAGTGTTATAAGCCACTGAGTAATTAGGAGCCAGTCTATGAAACGTTCGTGTTTAACTTTATCTATTTTCTATAAGGTTCGTTAGTTATCGGTAGAATATCGACCAGAAAAATCTTCCAATTCAACTGGTTTTTGTTGTTGTTTTTTGCACTTTTGAATAAGATAAAACAACCTGATCTTATCCTACAAACTTACATAATATCAAACCGTCAAATCTATCTTGTTTAAAGCCTCTTGTTATAACTGAGTCTTATCCTTTATATCTATACCACATAAAAACGTCTGTCTTGTCTAAAGTTGTCTGTTTTATCCGTACATACTTACATAAGATAAAACCGTTTAATCTATCTTGATTAAAGCTTCTTGTTTGATCGCTAAACATATATAAGTCGGATCTCTCTAGTCTAAAGCTGCCTAAATCATCCCACATTTCTACATCAGAAAAACCTGTAATTTACCTTGATTGAAGTCGGATCTCTCTCGTCTAAAGCTGCCTAAATCATCCCACATTTCTACATCAGAAAAACCTGTAATTTACCTTGATTGAAGTCGGATCTCTCTCGTCTAAAGCTGCCTAATTCATCCCACATTTTTACATCAGAAAAACCTGTAATTTACCTTGATTGAAGTTGGATCTCTCTCGTCTAAAGCTGCCTAAATCATCTCACATTTCTACATCAGAAAAACCTGTAATTTATCTTGATTAAAGTCGGATCTCTCTCTCTCGTCTAAAGTTGGCTGTTTTGTTCGCATACTTTCAAATCGTACATTAAAACAACGATAACTTTCTGATCTAAGTTTACATATAAAAGCCAGCTTTTGTATTGTATTGTACAGTTACTTATGCGCATCATAAAATTCGGAGCCACCCCAAAAATAATAAACGTAGTATTTTAAATGGTGCATTTGAAATAGAACGTAATGTAAAATAGCGTAAACCCTGATTAAAGAAGCGAGGCCAGATCAGAGAACCCCAAGGATTCGTGCACAGCCGTCTATAGTTTTGAACTACTGATCAGAAACAAGGCAGCCAACCAACAGCACCCATCGCCATAAGGGATTGCCTGGTTCTTTTGAACTGGATTGACAGTAACTCTTATAATACACTCACAGCTGAAAACGTAGAGCGTGGCCACCGGCATCAAGTCTCGATCCCAGGGCCTTTTGAACTGCAGCACGACACGCCCAAACACTGCATTTTAGCCTTAATAATACGAAATACGTTTGAATGTGTATGTGTGTGTGTTCGTGCTTTCTTAACTCATATGCAGCAGCACCATAATAACAGTTGTAAAACATATTTCACCAAATCTTTATTAATTCAACGACGTTTCGGAACCTGCAGATTCCATCACCAGCGAACTGTAACAATATACAACGAGGATGATAACGTTTCGGAATCTACACACTCCATCGTCAGCGAACTGTAACAATATACATCGAGGATGATAACATTTCGGAATCTACAGACTCTATCGTCAGCGAACTGTAATAATATACAACGAGATAATAACGTTTCGGAATCTACAGACTCCATCGTCAGCGAACTGTAACAATATACAACGGGATAATAACGTTTCGGAATCTCAAGATTACATCGTCAGTGAACTGTAACAATATACATCGAGATGATAACGTTTCGGAATCTACAGATTCCATCGTCAGTGAACTGTAACAATATACAACGAGATAATAACGTTTAGGAATCTACAGAATCCATCGTCAGTGAAGTGTAACAACATACATCGTGGATGAAAACGTTTTGGAATCTACAGACTCCATCGTCAGCGATCTGTAACAATATACATCGAAATGATAACGTTTCGGAATATACAGACTCCATCGTCAGCGATATGTAACAATATACATCGAAATGATAACGTTTCGGAATCTACAGACTCCATCGTCAGTGAACTGTAACGATATACATCGAGATGATAACGTTTCGGAATCTACAGACTCCATCGTCAGTGAACTGTAACAATATACATCGAAATGATAACGTTTCGGAATCTACAGACCCCATCGTCAGTGAACTGTAACGATATACATCGAGATGATAACGTTTCGGAATCTACAGACTCTATCGTGAGTGAACTGTAACGATATACATCGAGATGAT
>NW_013668418.1:92914-126796 GCF_000517525.1 Limulus polyphemus | reverse complement strand
ACAGATCCATCTCATGACTGTACAATATACATCGAATAGATACGTTACGGAATCCTACAGTACCCATCGTCATGAACTGTACGATAGTACATCGAGACTGAAAGTTTCGGAATCTACAGACTCTATCGTGAGTGAACTGTAACGATATACATCGAGATGATAACGTTTCGGAATCTACAGACTCCATCGTCAGTGAACTGTAACGATATACATCGAGATGATAACGTTTCGGAATCTACAGACTCCATCGTCAGTGAAGTGTAACGATATACGTTGTGGATGAAAACGTTTTGGAATATACAAACTCCATCGTCAGCGATCTGTAACAATATACATCGAGATGATAACGTTTCAGAATCTACAGATTCCATCATCAGTGAACTGTAACAATATACAACGAGATGATAACGTTTCGGAATCTACAGACTCTATCGTGAGTGAACTGTAACGATATACATCGAGATGATAACGTTTCGGAATCTACAGACTCCATCGTAAGCGATCTGTAACAATGTACATCGAGATGATAAAGAGGGCATTTCATTAAAATATACGCGATACTCCTGATATACACACAATTAGGCTGTACAATATGTAGGAGATTAAAATTATTTTAAAACTGATTTTCTACAAACTTACCTGAGTGTCATGTTATTAGGACACCATACATATATATATTCACCGAACGCGTCTGAAGCCTTGAATTCAAACCTTGTAAACCCCAGTGGAATATACGACCAAGCAGATGACATAACATGATTCTACTTGAGTAATTTTCATTATATAGTAAAAATTAATAAAGAAATCATAGAGAACGAGCTCGTATTAGAGAGGAACAAACTTACTTTTCGAGATTGTAGCTTAAACTGAAGATGTTTGGTATCTTCCCGCTTTTATGGTGTGCTTAGTTCAGTTTTAGGGACATATAGGTCATATATATATATATATATAAGTATTTTAAATTGAACCTGTTAATTAACAGGGAACCTCCATGTTTCTTTGAACAGTCTAATATGACTGATTGGTAGAATCACAACATCGAAGTCAGCAATGGTTCTCATCTAACATTTTTTTTTGGTCCGTCCTGGTAAAATCGGTTAAAATCACTCCTAAAAACTCACCATTTCTGTAGGCTAATATTCAACTGTCTTAAGTAGAGTAAGTTAACCGCTCATTCAGGCACTCTGAGATACCATGTTTGTGTCAACGGACTTGCGGTAACTGTGGCGGCTTTTCCGTCGGTTCTTTGTAAATCACATTTCACTCGTGGAGGTTTTCTATAATGGCCACAAACGGCGAATCCTCGCGCGAAGCATTCAGAAGCGCGTCTTGAAGGATCTGGAGCAGACGGACTAAAAGCGGGAGTTTTTGTTACGTCGAGCCTGCACGTGAAGTTCGCGTGGTATTCCCAAAGCAGCAGGAATGGAACGTGACTGGGATGGCTGTTCTGCAGTAACTAAGCAACTGACTCACTAAACATAGAGTTGCTTTGTAACTGAAACAAATTTGTAAACGTTACTTATCAAGTCATCAGTAATCTATTTTGATAAATAGGGCGAAAAGAAAACAAAGAGCTCACTTAAAGCAGATGTGTTATTATAAGTCCACCGTAGTTTTTATAAAGTTCGTCCCT
Organism: Limulus polyphemus; assembly: GCF_000517525.1. Classification (NCBI taxonomy): domain Eukaryota; kingdom Metazoa; phylum Arthropoda; class Merostomata; order Xiphosura; family Limulidae; genus Limulus; species Limulus polyphemus. The sequence goes on along the minus strand of NW_013668418.1, from coordinate 125,163 downwards.
AAATAAAATCATTGTTTTTCAAGTCCTAAAAACTACAGAATGTAAAACAAACGAACTACTTAAATCGGACCTTTTCTTTTCCGTTTTTAAACAAAGCGAATTAAATGTTTGTTTGTAATTAGGCACAAAGCTACAAAATGGGCTATCTGTGCTCTGGCCACCACGGGTATCGAAACCCGGTTTGTAGCGTTGTAAGCCGCCAGGCATGCCGCTGTATCACTGGGGGGGGGGGGAGTTAAATCTACCACAACCAGTAAAACAATGCAGCAGTTTCTAAGTTCTTTGGGTGTTATTTGTTTTTAGTATTTGAACAAATAAACATCGTATAAAAGCGGGAAAGGTTAACTAAATCCAGTAACTTCCTTCGAGTCATGCTAGGAGCTGAAATTAACAATAAAACTACAACTAGGCGAGTGAATCAAGTTTCATTCACCTGTGGTAGTTTGATTGAAGATAAGGTTTGGATGATCTTCGTCAGGTTGTTACACCATCCTAGATGAATCGAGTTTCATTCACCTGTGGTATTTTGATTTAAGATAAGGTTCGGATGATCTTCGTCATGTTGTTACACCATCCTAGATGAATCTAGTTTCATTCATCTGTGGTAGTTTGATTTAAGATAAGGTTTGGATGATCTTCATCAGGTTGTTACATCATCATATACGAACTATTTTGAAACTTCTTTCAAGAACAATAAACTTATAAAAATTCATTTATAAGAGTTATAATACATATTTATTAATTACTACTAATTATTCTGATGGACTCAGATCCAAAGCCTAAAGTGAAAACATGAAGATGTTGTATTATTTTCATGTTAGAGTGTAAGTGGGCATCACGAAGATTTTATAAACGATAAAAGTCATAGACAGGTACATATCTCCATTCACATGACTTCGGTTTTACTTTGTTTGTTTTATGGCATAGCTGCACAACGGGCCATCTGAGCTGCGTCGATCGCGGGGATCGAGTCTCGAATCCAAGCTTCATAGGTTTTCGGACTTACCGCTGAGCCACCAGGCAAAACATACAGACTTATAGAAAAAAGCAAGTCTCGAACCCTTACCACGTGATTCGATTATAAAACATGAAAACCTTTTGGTTACGGAGTAGCCACGTGTTGCTGTTACAACGAATGTAACTGATTTTTTTTTGTGTCAAAAATCTCTTAATTGTTTCCACGGACACACATAAAATGTTGTATGACCAACACTGCAACTTTCACTCAATTACGGTGAAGATTAATCAGCCGAGATTTAACACATTTATTCTACACACGTACGGCACGAACGAGCAATAGCTCCGTACAATAAACAAAACTTTTGTTCAATTGTCCTAGCGAGTTTGATTCACTGAGAATAGAATAACCACCTGGAGTGGTATAGAAACAGTAATGATAATAATAAAAAAGTATCCCATTCTTTATAAATACGGGTAAGCCACAAGTCAGTCACTATGTTAATTGCAACAGTTAACAACATCCCGTCAGTCCGATTACCCGAAAGCTCGTGCAGTATTTACCATTCTCCTCTGTAGATTCACTTCCCCGAAAGGGAGCCGAAGACCGCCTGGAGGGATAACCTGTTTTAACCACTCGCACCACAATACAGTAGTGTTGTCTGTCAGTCAGTCATTCGGTAGACACTAAAATGACGTTACATAAGGGACACTTAACGTTGTATTTTGTACTGTTGTAACGTAAGTAAAACGTGCGTATGCCATGAATCACGAGAAGAATTATTCATTCTGTAGGCTACAACTCAACATGATATACGAACTTCAAAAACAAGAAATAAAAATATTTGTTACCCTTAGTTTTGTTTTTATTTACAAAACACTTTCGGGGATCCTACAGAAGTACATCTAATATTTAAAATATTTACGATAAACTCCAGTAATTCTAAATATGAATACAAAATGTCCCGACACAAATAAATTTGTTCAGTAATATCTAAATATTGTTTTTTCGTTGTTTCCTATTGCAAAGTTTTGCCTAGCAGTCACCCATGTGGTTATCTTATGTACAACAAAAAATACTTCAAATATTCTATCTTTCGGCGTAAAAAACTCATCAGGAGATCGAGATGAACTTGTATGAGTTTTGTTGCTAGATATAGTTATTTGAAACTTCCGGCGCTAAAAGCAAAAACGCGTCGAGACAGAGCTACTAATGAAATTTTCCAGGATGAACCAGACAGCGTGCTTTTGTGTGAATCTCGTGTTTTTAATACGTTTTTTAAGTCACGGTTAGTAATTAGTTCAATGAAAGCTAGAGGTATGGTGCATGTCAAGATACCCTAGTTCGTATCGCGGCAAAACTGTCTCTAACTTATTATGTTAGTAATCTATTTCCTGAGAGTAATGAGCCTTTCTAAGGCTTGCTTAGCTCTAGCAACAAACCTTTAACGTGAGTAATAATGCGTCTAATAAACTTTCTTCGTAATATTACTATAATAATAAGAAAAATAATCAATTATTGTGTTCCGTGCGTACTCATTAAGAGAAGAAATAAATGTTAAAATGTTGTAACGTAGACTTTAAAGTGTGTTTTTTTGTGTTATGTGATATTTTAGTAACTTCAAATTTTAGGACTATACAATTAGTGAACGTTTTTATTCAGTTATATAAGTGTCGTCATTTTATATCGCTACTGAATCAAAATATACGTTTCCGAAACTGTTTTCCAGCTATAAGCACAGCGTACAATATGTCAGAACAATGTATAACAAATCAAGTATGTTATAACGGGTCAGAATAATCTATAATAGTTTAAGGCCTTGTGTAACAGGTCAAGACAATGTATAACAAATCAAGTATGTTATAACGGGTCAGATCAATCTATAATAGTTTTAGGCCTTGTGTAAGATATCAAGACAATGTATAACAAATCAAGTATGTTATAACGGGTGAGAATAATCTATAATAGTTTTAGGCCTTGTGTAACATATCAAGACAATGTATAACAAATCAAGTATGTTATAACGGGTCAGAATAATCTATAATAGTTTTAGGCCTTGTGTAACAGGTCAAGACAATGCATAACAAATCAAGTATGTTATAACGGGTCAGAATAATCTATAATAGTTTTAGGCCTTGCGTAACAGGTCAAGACAATGCATAACAAATCAAGTATGTTATAACGGGTCAGAATAATCTATAATAGTTTAAGGCCTTGTATAACAGGTCAGGACAATGCATAACAAATCAAGTATGTTATAACGGGTCAGAATAATATATAAAATAGTTTTAGGCCTTGTGTAACAGGTCAAGACTATATAACAAATCAAGTATGTTATAACGGGTCAGAATAATCTATAATAGTTTTAGGCCTTGTGTAACAGGTCAAGACTGTATAACAAATCAAGTATGTTATAATGAATACTGAAAATGAGTAAGATCAGTATATAATAGGCCAGAATACTCTATAATAGGACATAAGATCAGTAACAAGCCATAATAACGATAATAGTTAATAACAGTGTAGAATAGGCCATAACGTTGATAATAGGTAAGAAAACCGTATAATAGGCTAGAACACTGTGTAGTCTGTCTTGTTTGAAAATAACGGTGAGGCTATCAGTGAAAATTGGGGATAACACAAAGCCATATTTAGAGGGGTCTGATCCCCCAAGGCCTAAATTATGATACAGGGTAAGGATAACGAAAACTCGGTATTTAAAATGATTATCTCTACAGAATGATTTAATGGAACAAAATTTCCTCAGAGAGACATTGAGACTGATAATCTTTATTCAAGATAGTTTGGACATCGTACAGGGTGTTTCAAAAAAGTCACAGCAGATGTTCAATATGTTTACCGTCATCGTCAAACAGTTCATCCCTAGATGAAGCAACTGCAATCATCATCTGTTTAAAACAGTGGCCACCAATCCTCACAATCTCATGTTTAATAGCCGTTTTGAGATCCTTCGAATTGTTTGGACTATTTCGATAGCCATTTCCAAAAGTTTGCTGGTTCAATGTCCGGAGAACTCTTCTAACATATCTTCCTGAATAACTTAAGTTCAAGCGTTGGTTAAGAACCTTTTAACTGGGCGAGAGGCGATGGGTTATTGGAAGATGGTGTTCTTATGATAGGACAGATATGGTGGGTTGTTCTGTCTTGTTGGAAGATGGTGTTCTTATGGGACGATAGATATGGTGGGTTGTCCTGTCTTGTTGGAAGATGGTGTTCTTATGGGACGATAGATATGGTGGGTTGTCCTGTCTTGTTGGAAGATGGTATTCTTATGGTAGGACAGGTATGGTGGGTTGTCCTGTCTTGTTGGAAGATGGTGTTCTTATGGACAGATATGGTGGGTTGTCCTGTCTTGTTGGAAGATGGTGTTCTTAAGGCAGGACAGATATGGTGGGTTGTCCTGTCTTGTTGGAAGATGGTGTTCTTAAGGCAGGACAGATATGGTGGGTTGTCCTGTCTTGTTGGAAGATGGTGTTCTTAAGGCAGGACAGATATGGTGGGTTGTCCTGTCTTGTTGGAAGGTAGTGTTCTCATGAAACAATGGATGCACTTTGAGACTTAGAATAACAAGTGTTATTCCAACATTTTCTCATAACGATCAGCTTCATCACCAACTTCTGTACAATAACCCTATAACTTTAGGACAGTTTTTACGATGTAATAATTTTAAATAATGTTGTTTTATAATTACCCTCTACGTGTAGCGTTACAGTTACATATAGCCAATATTTTGATATTTTATCGTCCCACAGAAAACGTGGAAAATTTCAATTACTAAAACGGAATCGACACTCCTTTTGTTTGTTTATTTCAAAATTTCACGCAGAACTACACAAAGGGTTGTCTACTCGTAGCTGTTCCAAGAACTACACAAAGGGTTGTGTGCTCGTAGCTGTTCCAAGAACTACACAAAGGGTTGTGTGCTCGTAGCTGTTCCAAGAACTACACAAAGGGTTGTCTGCTCGTAGCTGTTCCAAGAACTACACAAAGGGTTGTGTGCTCGTAGCTGTTCCAAGAACTACACAAAGGGTTGTGTGCTCCTAGCTGTTCCAAGAACTACACAAAGGGTTGTCTGCTCGTAGCTGTTCCAAGAACTACACAAAGGGTTGTCTACTCATAGCTGTTCCAAGAACTACACAAAGGGTTGTCTGCTCGTAGCTGTTCCAAATTTTGAACCGATGAGCTAGAAGGAAGGCAGATATTGAAAAGCACCCACCGCCAATTCTTGTCTGACAAAATATTGGAATTTGACAGTCACTCCTATAGCGCATCTACGGACCGGCCCTAAGTGCGGAGCGCATTTTATGGTTAATGAGTCACGAATCCTCGGATTCACATTCTAATTATACTAACCACTAGGCAACGCCCGACCCATCAACACTTCTAGGATAAGTTTACGAAGAATGTACTAGTATCAATACCAAGCGTCTCAAGAAGGAAAATAACCATTGTACTAGGACCTTACTGTATTGGGTGAGCCTTTAAGTTTTTGAAGGGGTAAACCACCGAAGCAAAGATAATCAATTGCTTTACTTTTTTATATTATATTTGTATCCACATTTTATCTAGAAATGTGACACTGTCACGATGGTAGTCATGTTACACTGGCGGGATGACGAGAAAACTATTTATTTTTAGAAGCATATGAACAAGTGTTTGTTGTGAATTTCGCGCAAACCTACACGAGGGCTATCTGCACTAGCTGTCCCTAAATTAGCAGTGTAAGGCTAGAGGGAAGGCAGCTAGTCATCACCACCCACCGCCAACTCTTGGGCTACTCTTTTACCAACGAATAGTGGGATTGACCGTCACATTATAACGCCCCCACGGCTGAAAGGGCGAGCATGTTTTGTGGAACGGGAATTTGAACCCGCGACCCTCAGATTGCGAGTCGAGTGCCCTAACCACCTGGCCATGCTGGGCCGCACATGAACGAAAGGATTTCATAGCGAACTGCAGACTTCGTCTTGAATATTCAACCCACAATGTATTAAAAAAAAGAAAAAAAAAGAAAAGGTCGTCGCACTCCCGGAGGATCTCCTGCCCCTTCCGACCCCTGTTGTTCTCAAAGGCTTTTCTCGCTCCAGTTTTCCCACTACTAGTTGGTCTTCATTCTTAGAGTTTTCTCAACGCTTTCGCTTCAAGCTCTACAAAAGACCCCACGATACCAAATCTTTGAAGAGAATACAAAAGCCCTTCTATTTTATATTCTTCGTTCCTCTGGTTAGTCCGAAGCTTTTTTTTTCTTCTTCTTTACTTGTACACAAGGCGGTGCAATGTGGGAAAATTTTCTTCATTACACGAGAAATATTTATACAGGAATAATCACGAGTGATTTGGATTGGTTGCTATATAGAATATTGTGCAGTTTTAAAAGCATGAATGTGCCCATCATTTTATTAAATGCACCAGACAACACTAGAGGGTCCAAAGACGACAATTTGTTAGACGTAACTTTGTCGTAGAAACCATGGCACGAGCAGCATGACTTTTTCGAATTTCTCTTCAATCTTATTTAGGTCCATGAATTTCGAGAATAATATGGAAAATGATAACAAGACTATATTTTAATATCTGTGTAGGTTTATGTGGTAAAGCGAAACTTTGTCATAGAAACCATGACACAGCCTTAGGCCTAAAGCATGACTTATTTTTTTCGAAATTCTCTTCAAGCTTATTTAGGTCCATGGCTTTTGGAAATAGAATAGAAAATATTAATAAACCTACAGATACTAACAGTAGTTTAGGTTTGTTATAGATACTAACAGTTGTTTAGGTTTGTTAGGGGAACTGAGAATAAAACATTTTAGAGTTGCGAGCTGTTTTCTTAAAGGGTTTCAGTGTTCCCATCATATAATATGTATGTCAGTTTTCGAATTTGGAACTGGTATTTTGAATCTGAGCGGCAACTTATATAGTTAGACGCCCCCCCCCTCCTACCCCAGGTTTCAAGTCGGCCATTTTTAATTTTGAACTTATGACCGAAACGAAGGCAGTCACCCAACAGCACTCGCTGTCACAGTGACTTTGTCCGGATAACTGAACGAAATAAAGTGAATCCTGTAACTCACCCACAGCTTAAGGTGCGGATCGTGTTCGGTGGCATCCTGGATCCTGGAACTTTCGATCCGCAGCCAGACACGATAACTACCAAGCCACTCCGGCCCGTTGTTAAACTTAGCTATCACGTGTTTCAGATACTAAAAACAAGCATGATAAAACAGGTGGTTTTTATAGATCAGAGGTTGCCACCTACAATTCAGAGACGGAGAAAAAATGGTTCAGTTTAAACGTACCGATATGGTTGTATTGTGCTTCAGTCAGATCCAATATACAATGTGTTTTCAAAGACAAAACATTTCGGGTCTTTAAAAACATCGTAAAATATCTGGGAGTTTTGGTGATTATAACTGTTAATCGTTAAAACACTATGCTAATATAATAATGCTTTTTTTAGACCACTAGAAGTGAATAGATAAGCAAATGTCGTGAAAGCATGCAAATTTTGTATACATAATTATATTTATAATTAACCATATGAAATCTTGCATAATAATTGAATTCGTACATCGATAGTTCAGATAATTAGGAATTGAAGCATGTGACCAAGCGTGCGAACAGAGAGCACCCGCATGAAACGTGCATCTCGCACGATATAACGTCAGCTACCGTCTTTCACTGCAGTCAGCGAGCCTTAACAATGACATAATAAATATGGAACTACAACAACGGTAGTAAGGTTTGTTTGGATGCGAGGGTTGGAAAAGTACATTACACCGGAAAGCCTATACATTCTCTCTCTCTGAGGGCAGATGGTCTCATAGTTTCGAACAAAGGCATAATCAACTTGGTCACGGCCTAAGGTTTTATGAAAACTCACGGCACACAGTATAACAGCTAAGAAGCTGACTGGATAGGGAAAGAATCGATATATATGCTCTTTCCGAATCAATCACTGTTTAATAACAAGCTATATTTACGACAACAGTTTACATCTTTGTAACGATCGACTATGATAACAATAACCCTTCATTTATTTTTATATTCAAAGAGAAAAAAAAAATGGCCGTTTTATCCAGTAATAATGTTTATATTAATATTGGACCATGAACTCTATTGGTCAGATAAACTTCAGCTAGTTCCAAAGAACTAGAATTTTATAAATACATATAAATATTACACTTTGTTAACGATAACGTCATTTCACGTCACGGCGCAGAAAGCAGCCATGGTGTGGCAGCACTAGAGATGGTATCATCGAGGGATCAGTCATTAGGTCAGTGCAGTATAGCTATTTTCAGCACTCCGAATTTATAATATTTTCTATTCATAATTATTTTAACAAGAGTATTTAAACATTGTAGCGAAATGAATTGCGACTTGTTTTGTTTGTTTTTTTAATTGTGCACAAAGCTACACAAGGGCTATTTGTTCTCTGCACACCACGGGTATCGAAACCCGGTTTCTAGCGTTGTAAGTCCGCAGACATACCGCTGTGCCACTGGGGGGCGAATCGCGACTTAAAAGTTAAGACAACAAATAAGTAATTAAGTATATAGGCACTATATACTTAATAGGTTTACGGCAATCAACTTTTTTGAGTCAAATAGCTTTGATATCACACTACTATGTTGACTATATATTGTTGACCTATGAGAATGTTTTTCACGTCATCTATGAAAAAAAAATTATGTCAGGGAGTAACGGACTTGTGACTTAAAAATAAAATTATAGGTCTTGCCTTTTGTGGTTTAGGTCTATAAGTTATATTTATAACTACTTGGCTTACTAATACTATGCCTACATAATTCAAGCTATTCCCCCAGAAAAACACTAAGAGAGATTTAATTTACATCATACACTAGAAATATTGAAACACAAAAGAAAATAAAATCTGAAAAACTGTTATCACGTACTCACACGCATTCAAAAATTTCATATAAGATTAATTCATATTTCGGCTTTATACCCCATCATGTCTTGTCATGTATCACGTAGGCCTACGGGCTAAAACTGAAAAGTTATTTGTATGAAATTTAAAGAGAAGTTTTAGTGTGTTTATAAGCAATACGAATATAATTTTTACAAGTTTTATATTTATTATAATTATCATATAATAAATTAGTATTATGTGGTTAAATGTTTGAGTATATTGAATTTAATCTTTAAAAATTGAGCTATGCTTTTACTGAATAATGCGAGTTTCCTTACTCAAAAGAACGATCTTTGATCAACCACCTTTCTAGTTATATTAAAGCACGTGATTGGTTAATTTTTATCATTCCAGCTCTAACAACATTTAATTAATGTGAAAACATAGCCACTGCCTTAAATATTTCTTCACCAAAAACAGTTGCTTTCACTTCATCCTTTTATTAGGTTTTTAAAAAGGTGTAAACCCCCTACTAGAGACTAAGGCTAAAAATATACCTGAAATTTGTGCACTTTTCATTGTGTTCTTTAGGATGTCAAATGAGCGATCTACCACCTGAAATTAGTCACTGCTAGCAAGGATTTGCGTCACGACTCAGATTAATTGTCTACCAAATTCCTCCCCCCTCTCACAACTAACCGAGGATTCGCATTACAAATTTGGCGTCTCCTCTTCTGTCATAACATGTATTTTACGTAACCATCAACAGAAGGCAGGAAAGGATATTCCAATTCAATTTCATGTTATTTTCGTCTTCACACAAACAAAATCTGAATTATAAAGTTAAAATGTTCGACTGCTTCTTTCAAGTATCACCATTATTGTTTGTTTTTTCACGAGTTTTTAATAATAGGAGCAGAGGCGTCCCTAGGTAGTTAAAAGATCCGGGGTCGGGCCAATAGGCGCGGGAATTTTCGGCGTTTCGGTACGATATGGATCATAGTTTCCTATTCTTATTTTTTAAAACACTAACTAGGGATTAGGAGCACCGACAAATAGAATCGGGACACGGGCCCCATGTGCCAGTGCCTAGCGACTCTTCTGCATAAAATATTTAAATTTTAAGCATATTGATTGGGAGATTTTAGTATCGAATAGTGAGGGTGATGGGTTCTTGGATACTGTTCAATATAATTTTCTTAATTAATTAGTTGGGGAATCTGCAAGGGAGGGTCCTTATTTAAAATGTATCATTGACTTCTAATGTGGATACGGTCGAAAGCTGGAATTGGGAGAACATTTAGGTACAAATGATGAAATAGGAATGGATTTTGGTCGATTGGGATACTGAATTGAATGGAGATGTTTGTTTGTAATTAAGCACAAGGCTACACAATGGGCTATCTGTGTTCTGCCCAACACGGGTATCGAAACCCGGATTATAGCGTTGTAAGTCCGCAGACATACCGCTATGCCACTGGGGGGCTAAATGGAGATGATTCTCAGATGTGGGACGTTTTTAAAATGAACTTGTTAAATATTCAATATAATTGTGTTCCGCAGAGGTAAAAGTGGATAAAGATAAAGATTAAAAATTTAATAAATATAAATTTAACTACTGAGAATTTTTAACCGTTAAACACCATGTTCTACCGCCTCCCTTCCTATTGGAAGGAATCGAAATCCAAGTTTTAGAGTGATAACCCTTCAGGCTAACCGCTAAGTCACTGGGGTGCCTAACTACCGAGATGGAAAACTTGGATGATTATAGAATACAAGAGAGTTGGTTAAAAAAGATATTAGAAAAAAACAAAAAAAACGGTTAACTGAAAATTTAAGAGTAGTAGCAGAAATTATTTAAATCCAAAAAAAAAAAAAAAGCATAATGTTAAAATGGGAACTGGGCCTTTGAAGGAAGGGTCATTACAGAAGATTATGAGGTGGTTGAGTTGATTTTTTTTTTTCGGTTTTCACCAGAGAAGATGCAAACAGTATTCCAAATTCTGAAAAATTACTTATGGGAAATATTATAGATATATATAAATTTCTTGCTGAATAAAAATGAGAAAGTTTTAAAAATAACAAGGCTCTTGGGACAGGTAACATTTCTCAAAGGATATTAAAATAGGTTAAGGGTTGTATAAGTAATACCCATACAGAATTTATCGCGAATGTTTGAGTAGGTTTCAGAAGACTGGAAGCTGGCTAATGTTACACCTGTATTTAAGGAATGTGATATATGTTAACGATATTGATAAGGGATTTGTCCCTCAAATGTTTTATGTTAACAAGCTACTAACGATATTTATATACAGTCTATTAATGATATAACCTCAACACTTAAGACACTAAGTTGTTTCTACCACCACAGTATTGAATGTTTTATGTGTTTCGCAGGAAAATGTTGTTTTACAGATCCAATAATTTTCGCAGGGGTCATTCTTCACGCAGAAAACAGGCTGACACCGCACGTGAAGTTTAAAAAAGGATGTTTGTAGTATGTAAAAATATTCACTTTAAGTAAACCAAAGTTATCGCACTTTTTGTAAGAATCCAATTTCTCGTTTTTCTTAGTTTCCTCCGTGTGTTTTGTCAGCAATATTTCTTGAAAACAACTGAATGAATTTGGACGAACACTTATATTATGACCCAACTTAGAAATGATTAGTTTTCGCAGGGTCAAGAACACGAAAATTCAAAAATGTCTGCTAACATGGGACCGATATTTCACACTATTTTTGCTCTATAAATCCGTCAAAAATGATCGGATTTTAATGAAACTTTGTGGAAATATGTAGAATATTATTCCTCATTTTTCTGCCCAAAAATGGTCCGTGTCCATTGATAACGACGGACATTCAGACGCATTTTCGTATTTTTTGAGAGCCGAATATGATCAATGCTGCGTGGCGGAGGTATGCGCTCTTCTGAATGCTTCCCTAGTAATACCTGGACTTGTCAGTGAAACATAGGTGGAATATCTTTGCTCTGCTCATACAGGATAACGAAACCCGATTTTTGGTGTCGTAAGCCAGAAGATTTACCGCTGAGCCCCTGGCGGGAAGAACTTTTGTTTGGGGTACCGACACCTAAACTTAAATTGGTAATTAATGAATACATGTCTATGCTCACTATCCTTACTCGGTCAGTGACCTAAGTGTCATTTTAAGTTTTAATAAATTTGGTAAGCTATTTTTTCAACTTTCTTCATTAGTAGAAGGCCGGGTGTGGCTTAGTGAGTCCAAGGATTCAGAGTTCATGACCCGTTGCTGCAAAAACACATTCCGCATATTGGAGCTGTAGTTGCGCTCTAAGAATGACGGCTAAATTATTCGATCGGATAAGAATAGCCCACGAATTGGCGGTGGGCACTGTTGATTAGCTGCCTTCCTCCTACCAGTTCAAAATTACGGACAACTATGTGCAACTAAGCCTTTCGTACTTTTGCGCGAAATTCTAAAACATTCAATAGAAGAATGCTTTTGTAAATAAATTTCCACTAAACTTTACGCGTCTCAAAAAGTAGAAATTTACGATGAGATCAATTAATAAAAGTTGATCACACATGAAAAAATTATGACGTCACTTCCTGCATAGGCTCATGCTTAAGACAAAATGTTCCAAGATGCTCGAGTTTAATTTTGAAAATTATTACTTAAATTATATATTCAAACTTTAAATGAAACCGTGTTTATTATTGCCCCCATCCCCACCACCAACAGACCATACTAAACAAGTGGTTAGAATAATTCATCTTTCGGTTAAATCCTCCAATCAAAGTAAACAACTTGTTCACGAATAGCTGGTTATTTTATCTTCTGATTTAAGAGAACACATACAAAACTGTTGTAACGGTTCCCACCAATAGGCACGCACTAGTCATTATCTGGTGTCAAAAGGTACGTGACAATGGATGTTACAATCTCCCGTAGGAGTGATCACAAGCCACAAGCTGTCGTTCTAATGGTTTGGTGACATCTGTGGAAGTTAGACGGTTTCTTACAATAACATTTACGAGAAACACAAGTAATTCTTCTTCACTGCTTCATGGTAGATTCCACCGCTGCCATCAAGTACATCGTTCAAAGTGTGAGATACAGAACCACTAGATGCTCACGTGGAGCTTCTATTTTTTTTTTTATTCTGTGTCGCGTGTATTAATTACTTCTCAATCGCCATTTTCATTCTTAACTGTCCTTTTAACCTAAGTTACACACAATTAGTTAGATGTTTATTTCAAGAATCCTTAGCTCGGCAGTTATGTAGAAAACTTTTCAATAACAAGAATAAAACTTTGTTTTCTATTGATCCACTCGTGAAAACAAACTCTCAGTTAAAAAGGCGAATTACACTGGATCTAATAGTCACAGCATTACTCGTATTTCGGTTTTTGCACCAAGCGTGATTGTTCACTTAAAACAGGCGTAAAAAAATATTACGTGAAAAATATCCTTAACATGAAAACTTAAATAGATTCTTCAGTAATAAGTTTTATCAAATTCCTTGATAATAGGGTTTAGGTGTTATAAAATTATCGACCCCCTTTCCCCCAAATAAATAAAATAATAAGTAAGCTACAGTTTAAACATACATTCCTTGCCTTCTAATTATACACATCAGGCTATTTCCTATATTTTTACACCCTAGGATTTTTACGTTATTTAATAAATTTAGTACTTTATGGCTCTACTAGATGGCGATAGTGCTCCTATCTTAAAACACGACTTATTTTCATTTTCAACTTTTTTTTTCACATCACCTCTACTAGGTTCCAAGAAAACAAAAGATGGGCGGCAAAATATATGTGTATAAATCATGGTTTAAGTAGCTTGAGTGATTGTTTACCAAGAATGTAGGTGTAACATTATATTAGTCTCGACTGAGACGGTGTCATTAGTTAGTTTGCAAAATAATCCAAGTAGTATCTAAAACGACAGAACCAAGAAAAACCTGATAATTCAAGTTCTTACATTTCTCTAAAGTCCCTTCCTTTAGCTGTAGTTTCGCTGTATAGTAGATATTGAAAGTGTAGTACGCAGACATATTATATGCTTTCTACCTTTTATTAACGTAGGAATTTAAAAAAATCATATTGTCTAACACCCTGCAGTTTTAGCATAAACACGTAGGACAGAAATCCGTTGTTAACGTTTTAGTTACCTTTCTTACTTAGTTGTTCTCTAACATATGGATAAAATGCTGCAAGTTCGAACACTGCGTTTAACAAGTTAAAGACAGCAATGTCCTTCATTGGCCGAGTAGCCGGTATCTAAGAACCACTAGTCACTTGGTAACTCGTATCGTTATGGGTAAATCCGGCGTTTACAGTTTGTACGGCACGTTGGATTCACATCGGTTCTACTTTGTCATCACAGTGGAAATATATCTTGCGTGAAAAAAGCTGGTTATTGATTTACAGATTCTATACAAGAAGGCTTCCCTGAGTCCGCACACTGTGCTTATTTGCTTTGCAATAATAATATTATAGATAGTATTTAACTTTACGTCACGCGTTTAGACGGTTTATTGTTCAGTTAAAGAAAAAAATGTAACAAACTCAACAACGTAACATGATTAGAGTTAAACAAAGAATGCAACAAGATCAACAGTGTAACAAGATTTAGAAAATACAGAATACAAAAATTTAAAGAAAGACCATTAAACAAATAATGCAATAAGCCCAACAATGTAAAATATTTAAACAATAAAAGGGTTAAACAAAGAATACAATAAGCTCAACAATATAACAATACTTAAACAATGACAGGGTTAAACAAAGAATGCAATAAGCTCAACAATGTAACAATATTTAAACAATGAAAGGGTTAAACAAATGAAATAAGCTCAACAATGTAACAAGATTCAAATAATGACAGGTTTAAATAAAGAGTGCAATAAGCTCAACAATGTAACAATAGTTAAACAATGACAGGTTAAACAAATAATGCAACAAGTTGAACAATGTAACAATATTCAAACAATGACAGGGTTAAACAAAGAATGCAATAAGCTCAACAATGTAACAGTACTTAAACAATGACAGGTTAAACAAATAATGCAATAAGCTCAACAATGTAACAATATTTAAACAATGAAAGGGTTAAACAAATGAAATAAGCTCAACAATGTAACAAGATTCAAATAATGACAGGTTTAAATAAAGAGTGCAATAAGCTAAACAATGTAACAATACTTAAACAATGACAGGTTAAACAAATAATGCAACAATTTGAACAATGTAACAATATTCAAACAATGACAGGTTAAACAAATAATGCAACAATTTGAACAATGTAACAATATTCAAACAATGACAGGGTTAAACAAAAAATGCAATAAGCTCAACAATGTAACAATACTTAAACAATGACAGGTTAAACAAATAATGCAACAAGTTCAACAGTGTAACAATATTTAAACAATGAAAAGGTTAAACAAAAAATGCAATAAGCTCAACAATGTAACAATACTTAAACAATGACAGGTTTAAACAAAGTGCAATAAGCTCAACAATGTAACAAGATTCAAACAATGACAGGGTTAAACATAAAATACAATAAGTTCAACAATGTAACAATATTTAAACAATGACAGGGTTGACAAAAAATGCAATAAGTTCAACAATGTAACAATATTTAAACAATGACAGGGTTGACAAAGAGTGCAATAAGTTCAACAATGTATCAAGATTTAAACAATGACAGGGTTAAACAAAGAATGCAATAAGTTCAACAATGTAACAATATTTAAACAATGACAGGGTTGACAAAGAATGCAATAAGTTCAACAATGTAACAAGATTCAAACAATGACAGGGTTAAACAAAGAATGCAATAAGTTCAACAATGTAACAAGATTCAAACAATGACAGTTATGTGAAGATCATAAAAAAGCAAAAATTATTTACATGATAAAAAAGAAAGTAAATAAAACTACAATGTGGCTCATTTTGTTCAGAAGTGAATAATTCAATACCATCTTTGAACTGAACCTATCTGACTTCGTTGTGTCTGAAACTAATATTAGGTAAAGCAGTTTTTATATCCTCCCTTTAGTTAAAAATAAGTCTAAGGAATACCACTCACATAATTAAAGAGCCTGTTTTAATATTTTAAGTAAAAGATATTGTAATACACAAAAAGCCATTTTCTTCTCAGTATTTCCATTACTTATATAACATTCTGAAATATCAAATTATGGTTGCGATACATTTCTCGAGCTGCAAGAGAAAATTTTTACCCACATTCTGTTGTTTTAATTTTACGTACATAATTGTGTACATCCAAAGTTAAACTTATGAGAAAACAGATCTTCTGTCTCACCTAGAAGTAATAAAAAAGCTTGGATTGCCTAATTCACATAAAATAAAATACTGTACAGATGGTTACACACACTTTTTTACGTGAATGTGTGACTGTCTGACTTACTTCTCAACCAAACATGAAGCGAACTAAAGGATAGTGGGGAAATGTAAATAAGGCACATGCCTGATGAGGCATGACAAGGCACTCGATTATCACTTGCTCTGGGCCAAGCTGTAACTGTTAGCTAGTAAGAAAGGCTATCAGTCTCTTGCCTAATGGTAAACTATTAGAAGTCCAACACATGACAGCAGTGGTTCTCTTGCCTAATGGTAAACTATTAGAAGTCCAACACATGACAGCAGTGGTTCAACATTCAATGTACAGTGTGTAGATAGATGTAATGTCTTGGTTAGACCAATAAATCTGTATGGAACAGACAGTATTGGAAAATTTAATGTAACACCAGGATTTCAAGTTTGATCTCATTTAAGTTCTTTCCATTCTTTACAGCTAACTTACATCACCTTGTGTGCTTAGGGTAATTACCAATGACATAAACTTCACTGGTAGAACGTCTAGAGACAGTCTTGTTTGTAAAGTATAATTACCAACGACACAAACTTCACTGGTAGAACACATCTAGAGACAGTCTTGTTTGTAAGGTATAATTACCAAAGACACAAACTTCACTGATAGAACACATCTAGAGACAGTCTTGTTTGTAAAGTATAATTACCAAAGACACAAACTTCACTGATAGAACGTCTAGAGACAGTCTTGTTTGTAAAGTATAATTACCAAAGACACAAACTTAACTGACAGAATGTCTAGAGTCAGTCTTGTTTGTAAAGTATAATTACCAATGACACAAACTTCACTGATAGAACGTCTAGAGACAGTCTTGTTTGTAAAGTATAATTACTAACGACACAAACTTCACTGGTAGAACATGTCTAGAGACAGTCTTGTTTGTAAAGTATAATTACCAACAACACAAACTTCACCGGTAGAACATGTCTAGAGACAGTCTTGTTTGTAAAGTATAATTACTAACGACACAAACTTCACTGGTAGAACATGTCTAGAGACAGTCTTGTTTGTAAAGTATAATTACCAACAACACAAACTTCACTGGTAGAACATGCCTAGAGACAGTCTTGTTTGTAAAGTATAATTACCAACGACACAAACTTCACTGGTAGAACATGTCTAGAGACAGTCTTGTTTGTATACTTACTAAAGACAGCATACTTCAACAGTAGAATGCCTAGAGACAGTTTTGTTTGTAAAGTATAATTACCAAAGACAGCATACTTCAACAGAGGGATGCCTAGAGACAGTCTTGTTTGTAAAGTATAATTACCAAAGACAGCATACTTCAACAGTAGAACATGTCTAGAGACAGTCTTGTTTGTAAAGTATAATTCCAAAGACAGCATACTTCAACAGTAGAACATGTCTAGAGACAGTCTTGTTTGTAAAGTATAATTCCCAAAGACAGCATACTTCAACAGTAGAACATGTCTAGAGACAGTCTTGTTTGTAAAGTATAATTCCCAAAGACAGCATACTTCAACAGTAGAACATGTCTAGAGACAGTCTTGTTTGTAAAGTATAATTCCCAAAGACAGCATACTTCAACAGTAGAACATGTCTAGAGACAGTCTTGTTTGTAAAGTATAATTCCCAAAGACAGCATACTTCAACAGTAGAACATGTCTAGAGACAGTCTTGTTTGTAAAGTATAATTACCAAAGATAGCATACTTCAGTGTTTAAATTTAATGCTGTTTTCTAAAACCCCTCTGTTTCTTAAGATTCTTAATGTCTTCTAGAAAAGGGGGAACCTAAAATGTAGGTACCAACATAGCAGCATCAGAAGTCTAAAAGGAATTACTTATTTTCTGATAAAATAGAAACAAACACTGAGTAAACAGCCGTATGAAAATTATTATTCTTTCTGTTTACAAATTTAGAAAACTTTTAACCAGTATCAAGCATTTCGATATTTTCATATAAAATAAATATATTTATATCAATGTTTCAAGTATGATAAGTCTTACAATTTGGGTATCTCTAATGATAATTTGTGCATGCATACATACCCTCATAACTGTGAACCTTGATGCACATTCTTTTTTGTTCTGATTGTATGATGCAATACCATCTCCATCAATGTACAAGTTGTAATAATAGGACCAACGTCTGGGACTTTGTAAGAGAATACTCACAAGTTCTACCATAAAAACTACAGCTGAAGTGACAGATTTATGTCTATTACAATTAAAGAATTTATAATATTTCTCTCTCTCTCTGTTTAACATAATCTTTAGAAATACTTGGGGTTAAAAAATATAAAAAAGACTTAGAACAAGCTGACTGTAACAAAAAAGAAAACAACTTAAGTAGGATCTGTCTATCAATACTATATATATATATATATATATATATCACATATTGTCTGACACTTCATCTGAAGGACTTGACCTTGAACAATCTTTGGTATCACTTTTCGAGACTTGCTTTGCCCATTTAGCAGATGTCTGAGCCCTGTAAGCTGCAGGATCAAACCTGGTGCTTGTCTGAGATGGGGTTGAGAAAACAAGGAATTAGAAGATATTACAAATAGCTTATTTAAAACGTTAATTAATTGTTCAGACATTGATATATTAATCAACATTTGTACTTAAGGGATACTTGGGCATTGACAAACGTTCTTCCAAGTTTAGTTAACATGTTAATTGGTTGTTTTTAATCAGCATTTATATTTGAGGGACACTTTATCATTAAAAAATATTCTTTCAAGTGCACTTAGCATGTTAACTGGTTGCATTTAATCAGCATTTATATTCGAGAGACAAAAAAATAATCTTCTTTAAAACTTATAAGAACTGCACATTTGAATACTTATGTTAAGACACAGCGATATAAGAGAGATGTATAATCTAATTTTTATGTTCAAAGTTCATACTTGTTTCTTTGTTTTTATTAGTGCAAAGCTACACAATGAACTACTTGCACTCTGACCAATGAGATTTCATATGTCTTTTATAGGAACTAATATCAATAAAAATATTAAGCTAATAGTAAAAATGGAACATCAAAGAAAAAACAATGTTGTTTTTTTTTTAATTCTTTCCATTTTCTCCAAGCATTTATTTCTCCTAATCTCTGCATTAACCGAAAATATATCTGGATATATTTGCTAGCCTACGAGCAGGGCCATTGCAAAATGTTTTGCCACCATGTGCAAATGTTGACTGTGCAGTCCATCCTCTATTCCCACTTTTCTGCCATTACAGGAATTCTACACAGTTACACCACAAAAACTTTCCACTTTGTGCAAGTGTGTGTGCCGCACCCCTCGGTTGCACCAGCCTTGTTTATGAGACTTGTTGTTTTCTGATGTATAAGAAACACTAAGCAGTTTTTCAAAGTATTGTAGAGAAAAATGTTCTGTTAGTTTTACACAATTCTGTTTTGAAGACCTTATGTTTGAAAATATTCTTAACAGTGATGAGACAATGCATTCTAATCTTTATAAGAAAAGCATATCTAATTAGCTATACTCATTATGAGGTTTAGTTTTAGTTTTGCTTTTAAGCAGGTAGCTTGCTTTGATCAGAAGTTAATATTATTCAAAAAAGGAACACAGTAGTGTACCTTTACAACTGTATAACAAGTTTCAACTAAATAATTTGTTCAACATTCTGTCTTGTTTTATCTTCAAAAATTAAATACTATTTCTACTGAAATGGGACCCATATATCTTTATTATTAGGAATATGTAGTTCGAATGATGAAATTATATGACACTTGAAATTGGAACTAACATCAAATTACCAAAGTTTTTTTTACAACACCCGCTAGAAAACATTCTCATAGTTTTTCAGGGATTAAAGTATAAGAAAAGCTATACAAGTGTGTGTGTGTGTTTATATATATATATATAATCCTATCATTGTTTGGTTAGATTTTCTTATTTTGTTGTTAACTACAAAGCTTCACAATGCCCCCCCCCCAAGTTTTTAGCATTATAACCCTTCAAACTTATTGCTGATTCATGGGGGGTAGGGCTGTTTAGTTAGGATAAATCAGTGAAGAGTTTAAAAAAAAAAGAATCATGGTTGTTATGCACAACTACAGCTCTTTAGACAAGCATTCCAGCTTCAAACAATCCTTACTTGTCGAATGATATACGGGGCATCTTTTGCAATCTGTACAAGGTTTACAGGGAAGGCACAGCTGTGAGGAGACAAGGCACAGTTTAGGAGAAACTCTCGACTGTAACTGATTCTGGATATACTGGTCACTGCAGATGATGGCTCTTGCTTGGATTCTACAACAGCATTGACACTGGACATTCTTGCAAAATGTGCTCTTCTTGCTTTCGCACTGAGAGCATTGAGAGTTGTAGTTGATTCTGCCTGAATGTGGTATAATTAAAAGGGTGTTAAATGAGAGCTCGCTAACCTTCTCTAAGTTAAATTATTATAAATTAAAGGTTTTAACTGTCTGCACAGATGGAAACGGATACGTACAAGAAAAGTGAGAGACAGAGAGACCAGTTATATTAACATTCAGTAACAATCTATGAATTATGACTAATTTATTTTCCAAGTAGATAACACCACAAGAGCATTTCTCATTGTACGTGCTGCAATATATATAGTTCATCAAAAACTATTATAAAAGATTAAACAAGAAACTTCAAAGCTCCATAGCCATTCCTAGCTCTTAGAGCAGTTTGAGGTGATTAAACTGGCCATTTGCTTACTCTCATCAGTGAAATTTATTAATGATAAAGACTATAAAAACAACTTTCTAGACAGCCACCAACACCCTGAGAACTGTGTCAAATGTGTTGTTTGTTTGGAATTAAACACAAAGGTACACAATGGGATATCTGTGCTCTTCTCACCAATGGTATCGACACCCGGTTTCTAGTATTGTAAATCCGCAGACATACCGCTGTGCCACTGGGGGTTCGTGTCAAATGTAACAAGATTAAAACAACAACCAAACAACACTATGAGCAATAATAAATTTGAGATTGTATTAAAAAAATATTTGATCTAATTAACAAAAGAATAGTGTGTATGGAGGACAATACAGTTGAGATAAAGTAACAAATATCAGTCGTACCTGTTCAACAGCTTCTTTACTACTATCAGGGAAAAGTGGTTGACGCACAACTTTTACTGAACTAGATTCAGAACCACTCAGGTTAAGAGCAACACGAACCTCCGGGTGACTAGGTGCTAAATCAAAATCAATGGATCAATTAAAAAAAACTCCAGGTAACTAAGTGCTATGTCAAAAATCACTGGGTAAATTAAAACAGACTCGGGGTAACTAGGTGCTAAGTCAAAATAAATGGTCAATTGAAACAAATTGAGGGTGACTAGGTGCTAAATCAAAATCAATGGGTCAATTAAAACAGGCTCAGGGTAACTAGGTACTAAATCAAAATCACTTGGTCAATTAAAACAGACTCCAGGTAACTAAGTGTTAAGTCAAAATCAATGTGTCAATTACAACAGACTTGGGGTAACTAGGTGCTAAATCTAAATCAATGGGTCAATTAAAAAAGATATTCAGTACAATCTGACATTGTCTACTTAGTTAAAGTTCCCTAAACATGAAAAAATTAAAAGTGAATTTTAAATAGGTTAAGAGCAACACGAATATCAGAGTGACTAGGTGCTAAATCTAAATCAATAGGTTGATTAAAACAGACTCAAGGTAACTAGGTGCTAAATGAAAATGATTAAACAACTCCACTGTAATTCATATTTATATTATACGCTGCACTGTTCTTTAATTTTTAACTAAAGAACAGAGCCTTTGTCTACCTTTCATCAGTCCAGGAGCAGGTTTACTTGAAACTGGTTCCACAGTAAAAGGTTTTGGCTCATTTACTGGCTGAGGGCTTTGAAGTGGCGAGTCCAAGGGGAGTTCAGCAACCTACAGCCGTCAAGAAGAAAAGTAAATTGCAACAGACTGATTTATACATACATGATGTGAAAGAAAAACTTAATGAACTCTTTATTTGGGACACAACTTTTAATGTTTCCTTACAGCTGTTCTAAGAACAGCACGTAACAATAATTTGTTCATGTTTCTTGCAATGCAAACTATTTTAACTAGCAGATTAATGGAATTGATCACAATCACTGAACAATCTTGTGAAATTTACATGAAATAATGCTAAAGACAGCAATTTTTTTATGTAGTTGTTAAGAAAGTTTAGACCATATCATGACAAATGTTTAATCGGGTTTTAAAAGGTAAACACATCAAAGTGCTAGATTCAGTTTAACTACACTACCTCTCTATTTGTAGACTTTTCATCATCAGTTGGACTTGCCTCTTCTTCAGCCTTGTAAGTTTCTTCATCACTAGAGCTGCTACTGCGTGGACTTGCCTCTTGGTCTGTCTGGACTGTTTTTGTATCATTACAAAGCCATGTTGATACCTTAGCTGCTGGATCAGCATAGTTGGGATAACCAGGAATAACATCTTTTGCACCACTAGACAATCATAATAATATATACTTTTAAACAACTGGTAAATATACTTACATATTTATATATATAAATTACATATGTTTGGCTTCTTTGGTGTCTCATACATGATAAACAGATCTATAAATTAGGTGGCATAATTTAGGTTTGTGGCTTAAACTACCTTAGTTTATCACTCTATTTCAAGAAGTTAAAGTCTCAAATTAAACTGGTCTTCACTACCTACTTAATCTGCCATTGCTGAATTATATTCTTACTAACATGATAAGATTCGATTTTTTCTGAAAAGTTCATTTCACCAATAAAAATTACATTAAACTTTAATTTTCTTCGAAAAAGTTTTGTGAAAATCTCTCTCTCTCTCACACACATACACATAACTATAAATACCATCTGTCCCCACCCCAAATATTCAGTGTGTTGAGTAATATTTCTGTGACTGGCTTTGTTTTAGTCAATTATATTTGTATTAATGATCCTTCTAAAGTCCTTCATAATATAAATGTTGAATGTGGAACATCAATTCAAAGTAAAGAATGCAGGAGTGCTGTGTATTACCTAAAGTCCCACTGGCCAGAGTCTTGTCGAAATGGGCTGAAGTCGACAGAAAACATGCTAAGTGGCCGTCTGTTATCACCACCACACATGTAAGAATGCATTGCTGTTTGACGCCTTTGCTAAAAAAGACACAGATGATGATTAAGATCTCAATTATAGCCTAATATGAAATAAATTGATTACAATGTTTTCTCCAAATATGTTGTTGTGATTTTTTTTTATTCATACTTCTACAGAAGTATGTTCATAACTACTGAAAAAGTTATTGCAAGTTTTTAAGAAAGAAATGTGTACTGCAAAGTCTTTCTATATTAAACTTTACTAAATATAACTACCAGACATGTTGATTTAACACCAAGTGAGTTTACTAGAAAATCTGATTACAGCTTAACAGTAACGCATGTGATTTACATCTTACGTCCAATCAATTTTGATTCATCCCATTACGATTGACCACCTGTTTTAATGAAATGTAGAACACGTATTCACAAAAAACAAATGCACAGCTAACCCAATTAAACAGTACCCCTAATTTACTCCTGAACATGTACATGATGATAAAACAAATTTATGTTAAATTTAGGCAAGGTATTTAAGTGATACTACAAAAATAAAATGAACCACCACATAACAACAGCTTACTTTTTCAACTATTTCAGCTTGTCCAGCAAAATGTTCTTCAAGCACTAATTTTGCTGCCTGCAAAGTAACACATACATATAACACAGAGTTGAAGTTATCACTCCTTTAAAAATACCAGATGAGAAAAGATTTGAGCTGTCAAGTAAATATAGGCTGTACAATGTAATAAGATACTACAACGTTTAAAATTTGTGGTTTGCTCTATATTTCGACAGGATATTTCAGATATTTTACTCTCTAAGTTCCAGTAAAACCAGATGTTAGCATTCCAAATAAGGTCTTGGAAGTCCAAGTCTTAAATCATATTTACCTACACACAGAACAGTTTGTTTTGTTCAATTTAATGCAAAGTTACTCAAGGGTTATCTGCACTAGCCATTTCTAATTTATCAGTGATATAAGAGGAAAGACAAAGAGTCAACACCACCAACGCTTGGGCTAGTCTTTACCAAGGAATAGTGGAATTGATCACTACCTTATACTCACCCCTCCCCGAAGCTGAAAGAGTGGACATGTGCATATTTAAGTGATGGGATTCAAACCTGTGACCATGTCACGTTAGGCTTCACACAGTAGTATGTTCAAATGAAAACTAACTGACAAACAGACATTGAAAAACTGGATGCAAAACCTCAAAGAAGAATCAAATGGAAAAAATATTAATCATCATTATTCTTCATCTTACGATTTTTTAAATATAAAATCCATGGGTACAAACAATGTAGATGTCACTGATAATGTTTCACACAATGTGACAATATTAGACACATTAACAAGCCACGCACGTGTGTGTATTATAGAGTAATAGAATTCTCTTTATACATATTGTAATAGGTTCACATCCAATACAATAGTTTAGTCAGTATTGAATATTAACAAGAAACTTGAAAGGTTTATGTTTTCTTACCGTTACCAAGTCCTTTTTCTCACTGAAGACTTTAATTGTATCTCTTCCAATGTACACAGTATGGCTGTATTCACCCATTGTGGCATCACCAGTGCTATAACTGTGGATAAGAGACTTTCTGCTACTAATATTGAAAGGTGAGGGGCCAGCACCACTGTCCTCTGAAAGATTACTAGCTAGGCTAGATGATGAGCCGCTACACTCAAGACCCGGTGTTTCTGTTTTTTCCTGAAAAAAAACAATGAAACAACTTACTACAAGGAACTGAGATCTCCTTTCCTTATTACAAGCTCACTGCTTTCTCTTTTCAGATAACTATTGAATCAGTACATCCATAATTTGTACCTAGACTTGAGTTTTATTTTATAAATCCAAGAAGTGTGAAAATTTTATGCTTATATTTTTATTGTTTAATTGTTTGTTTGTTTGTTTTTTGAATTTCGTGCAAAGCTACACGAGGGGTATCTGTGCTAGCCGTCCCTAATTTAGCAGTGTAAGACTAGAGGGAAGGCAGCTAGTGATCACCACCCACCACCAACTCTTGGGCTACTCTTTTATCAACGAATACTGGGATTGACCATCACATTATAACGCCCCCACGGCTGCAAGTGCGAGCATGTTTGGTGTGACGGTGATTCAAACCCGTGACCCTCAGATTGCAAGTCGAGCGCCCTAACCACCTGGCCATGCCGGGCCTACTGTTTAATAATTTCATACCTGTAACATTTATATTTCTTTTAAAAAAATTCATTTTATCACTTAAAAAATTTTAATCTTTCATTAATTTTGTTTTCTTTTTTTTATTATGATTTTACATGCTTTTAGATTCTGAATTTTTATGCTGACCTATATATATTTACTTGCATTCTTATTTTTCCATAAATTGAGGCTTTGGACCACTTAAACATCAGATCAAGTCACTAAACAAGTTTGTAAGTTCTACATGTTTTCAAGTACTTACCCTTACTGGAGATGCATTACGTCGTATTGTATCTTCAATCAAGGCTTTAGCATGTCTAATGTAAAGAAATGAAGCACAGAGTAACAAAGACTGTTCATCAAATAAAAACTATATGAAATTAATGAGTAAACTGAAATTTCATTTAAAAAACATATTAAAAATTTTGTTTTCAGAAATTCTCCAATACATATTTTCTCTGATTATTTTACTATCTATACAACTATCTGAGTGTGGTTCTTGTTTTCTGATAATTTTTTCTTCTTTGGCTGATTATTTTTTTAAACACCATCATTGAAGTATATCCATGAGATATGTTTTAATCCACGCACACAATTGTTCTCTTCTTTACGATTGCATATAAAATACACACGTAGTTACAAAACAAAAATTATATACACTCAAAAACAAAATATATCAGTAATATGTACATGTAGGACACAAACAAATTCCGTAAAAATGTTTAAACAAACAAGAATTGGAATTCTTTCCACATTGTGAATAATGAAATTAATGGTTCAAGTCTGCAACATTATACAGAGGTTATGTTATACTAAAATGCTTTTGGAGCCTGACTATGTCATTAGAGTCAACATTTGGTCATATTCTATCTAATGACTGTGCACCTTGACAAAAGCCTGCATCATAGTTTCTAAACTAAAAGACAGTTGTCATGACCAAAAAATGCTACCCCTCCCTACATGGTTTCCATAGACCACCTTATGTATGAAGACGATAACTTCCAAGTAACTGTTTCAACAATTCAATTAAACATAAATGCATAGATGCTGTGTCCAATGAGTTGATTTGTATGTCTTTATACGGAATAACATCTGTTTAAGATATGCTGTGACTGAATGGATATTTCATCGAAGCAGCCTGTGTAAATGCAACTTATGTTGCTTTTCCAAACAGAGATCCTTCTTGATTACGTTCCATACTGTTGGCTGGAACACATGGATGGCTTTTGCCACTGACATCTGTGTTCAAAGATTCTCACCTGTTACAACATATTGCACTTTGCTTACTATGAATGGGATACAACTTGTTATAGGTCTTTTTCTTGATGGTCCTGGCTTCCCATGTTGATCCATATTCCTTTGTTTGCAAATGCCATTAAGTTAAAGGGATACCTACATCTTGGTTCTTCTAAATCCCAATCTAAACACATCTTTGTGATCTGAATTTATGAATATTTTGCAGTAGAAAGGGCTGATACATACCCTTTCCAAAGGCAATAAATGCTACCTGCTACCCATAAAACAATGTCACAATATAGTTCTTATAGATGCTATTCTTCTACAATTTTGTATATTCCAAATCGTTTTTAATAAGACATACTCAACCTTCTACTGTGAAACAACTACATAACTCTTTGTTATGTAAATGAGTTGCTTATGTAAAAGTTTTCCCCCCTAAACTGACTTTTATCTACTGTTGTAAAACTACTAAGTTGGTCAAACACATTGACACAATCTTTATCATCGTCATATTCACTCAATCTCTTATCATTGTCTTAAGATCTTTTACTTATTATCAACTCAGCAGACCAATCACAAAGACTGAAGTGTTCATAACTTAGTGTTCTTTTACTGATATAGGATATAATTTTTATTCATTTGTCTAACTTGAGTTTATGTTTGTTTTTTGCATTATTATGAGGAGTAGTTTGTGTGTCCCTATTTTAGGCCCTTAACATACCCCAAGTAGCACTGACTAGAGATCAATGTCTTATGTTACATTTCTCAACCACTATCTATTTTTTGTGTTTGGTGTGAGTGTGTATTTTGTGGTTTTCTTTTGTACAGAAATGAAATTTCAATTAAAAAATAATAATAATGACTTTGACCTTTTAGTCCTAACATCAGTAAAATTTTTCTTCATCATGCCCCCCAAGTGGCACAACAGTATGTCTGTGGACTTACAATGCAAGAAATTGGGTAGGCAGAGCACAGATTGATTTGTTTGTTATGAATTTTGTGCAAAGCTACGTGAGGGCTATCTGTGCTAGCCTCCCTAATTTAGCAGTGTAAGACTAGAGGGAAGGAAGGTAGTCATCACCACCAACCGCCAACTCTTGGGCTACTCTTTTACCAATGAATAGTGGGATTGATTGTCACATTATA
Source organism: Limulus polyphemus (assembly GCF_000517525.1). Taxonomy (NCBI): domain Eukaryota; kingdom Metazoa; phylum Arthropoda; class Merostomata; order Xiphosura; family Limulidae; genus Limulus; species Limulus polyphemus. The sequence continues at coordinate 97,290 of NW_013668418.1, read as the reverse complement.
ATGCCCCCACAGCTAAAAAGGGCGAACATGTTTGGTGGGACAGGGATTTGAACCCGCAGGTTGTGAGTCGAGCTCCCTAACCACCCTGCCATGCCAGGCCCAGAGCTATCTGTTGCTTAACTACAAATAAACAATCTTCTTCATCCTAGATCCACCTCCCCAAACAATTTCATAAGGGAGAGATAAAAACAGATTCATCATTTTAAAAAAATGACAAAATTTGACACGATCTAAAACGTATATACAAGAAAACTAGTTTCTTCAGAAACCCAACTATTAAAGTACAAAAAACAATCAAACTCTTAGTTGCTTAGATGAAGCCACAGAGATTAATTTATAAAATAATCTATAAACAATTTTTTAAAGAGGAGGGAATAAAAGGAGAAATATAATATAAATATGAAAATCTGATGCAGAAAAGACTTCTCCTGCTAATGAACTCCTAACATTAACTTACTCTATTGATTCTTCATTGGAGCCTGTTATCTGGACAAGACGATCTCGAGCACCTGGGCTTACTACGAAGATGAAAAACAATTGTTTTTATGGTATTTCAAAGACATAACATCTGCTAACGTATATGTCAAGGATGCAGACACATCACATGCCTTAGGAGAAATGCATGCAGATTCCATGAAGACATCCCAACAAAAGCTGTAAGAAACATGCATGCAGTGGACACCTACTTCCAGACTTTTGGAAATACCAATATTTATAATGGGAAATAAGAAAACTCTCAAATCATAAGCAAGCTTATTAGTTTCAATGTCCGTGACATATTTTTACTAATGAATCTACAGTAAAGATGAGATATTTTACTTGTCTTCCAGTAAAGCATTGTCTCATGAGTTTGAAATTTTGTACTACCATAAAAAAAAATGGTATTTCCATTCAAGCTTACCAAGTTCAAGTTTCAGATCAGTATTGATATATTAAGACAATTCGTTAAGTGCCTAAACATTATTTTGGCACTGGAAGAGTGGTTTGTCTACAAATGTGGCAGTGAAGGAGTTAAAATATTAAATTTCCCTAAAATCCAAACACAAGTAGTTACGAGATCAATAAAAGCGACTAGAAGATAAAGGTGATTTTCATGCAAAATAATGCAGATGTAGAATGAGAGTTTGTTTTTCTATACTGTACAAGTCCACATGTACACACCAATTCCATGCTGGATTACAGTAACCACAGAGATGTTCAACTTAATCTTTCAAAACTTCGCTTAAACAGAAAAACAAAGAGGTAATAATTTCTGTCTGTATGGATTTTAAACCCGATCAATCTTAAACACTCTGAGCAACGTAACTGTGTGAACAAATTAAGATGTACTTTAATAAAAAGTTGGATTACACTAAGTTGATATCTTTTGTGCACTTCATTGGAGCTAGCTTTTAACCCTCTTCAGAAGATGTCATTAGGCTTAATGAATAAGAAACACATTGGTGCATTTAAAAGTGTACAGATAAAGAAATAATTCAACAATAAATGTCTACCAAGTGTATAGATAAAGAAATTATTCAACAAGTTTTATCTATACACTTGGTAGACATTCGAAATAATTGAACAATGAATGTCTACCAAGTGTATAGATAAAGAAATAATTCAACAATAAATGTATACCAAGTGTATAGATAAAGAAATTATTCAACAGTGAATGTCTACCAAGTGTATAGATGAAGAAATAATTGAACAATGAATGTCTACCAAGTGTATAGATAAAGAAATAATTGAACAATAAATGTCTACCAAGTGTATAGATGAAGAAATAATTGAACAATGAATGTCTACCAAGTGTATAGGTAAAGAAATAATTCAACAATGAATGTCTACCAAGTTTATAGATAGAGAAATAATTCAACAATGAATGTCTACCAAGTGTATAGACGAAGAAATAATTGTACAATGAATGTCTACCAAGTGTATAGATAAAGAAATAATTCAACAATGAATGTCTACCAAGTGTATAGATAAAGAAATAATTGAACAATGAATGTCTACCAAGTGTATAGATAAAGAAATAATTCAACAATGAATGTCTACCAAGTGTATAGACGAAGAAATAATTGTACAATGAATGTCTACCAAGTTCTATACACTTGGTAGACATTCATTGTTCAATTATTTCTTTATCTATACTAATGGTTGAAACAAGCATGTTTAAAAAACAGAATTACATAAAATATTTTTTCATAACAGAAATAAAGGGGAGCTATGGTGTTTATTATTTTGATGATTACCTGTTTTTTAATTATTAAAGCTTCTTTAATTTTTCTTTTGTTAATATCTAATCAGTGACATTTTCTTTTGTATTGTTAATCAGCCTAAGTAGTGTGTTAAAATACAAGAAAGTCTAAAAAGCTCTTTCGATTAAAATGAAAGCTACATTTTATTGTATGTCCACTTGCTTGTAAGTCAACTATGTTTTTGAAGGTCTATCTTGTTGTAGTTACAAGTGAATGTAATTCATTTCACAAGAATTATTCTTAACCAACTGGCTGTTGACTTGCCATATAGGGTATGATCTGTCTCCGGTAACTGAATACGAGTGTGCCATATGTAGTGTAAAAATTCTGCACATGTTAGGAGCAGCCACGGTCAATGAGTTAATCAAAAGAACCTAAAAAGTCACAATAATATTAACAAGTAGATGAATCTATATGAAGATTGTTCAACAAAGCAACCACTTACTGCTTTTGTAAGTTACTGAGGTAAGTACACACATACAATTGTGAATATTGGAAAGAATACAAAAATATCTGCACATACACACCCACACATGTACAAAAAAAATACTGTAGTAGCTTCAGAACAGAAGCAGAAATGTGTCAACAAACACACAAGTTAAATATTGAAAACATATCTTTAGCAAAGTAGATATTAATGTTTAAGTTTCTCGTAAAAGCTTTGGCAGGTCAACCTGAAAACATTTCAGCCAGTCAGAAGCATTTGGAGAATCATGCAATATGAAAACATGCTAATTAACTTCACCTCTCTGAAAAGAGATGACAGTGTCGCTCAGCTCCTCAATCATGTGAACTCTTCGGCCTTTGATTCCCATTACTTAAAGGAAAATAAAATTAATTTATTTAAGTGCAAAGTTTAAACCACATATTCATTATTCGTTTTTAAAACATCATTTTATAATTTAGCTTCAGGTTTTGAATAACTAAAGTACAAATATTTTTACAAATTAAATTTAATGGTTCATAAAACTAACATCTAGTAATACTGATGTAAAAAAAATCATCTAACATATCTGCAGTATACTAATTTTATTAGTGAAAAACAAAACACGGAATTAACAGCAACATATTAAACAATTTCAGTCAATGTAAATACTGAATTACAAGTAGGGCTTCCGATATTTGGTTTTAACTGATAAACACAGAGAGGACACCTCCAATATAAACATAGTGAAATTGGTGCGTATCCAATAAACAATGGATATTGTTAATCAATTCACATTAACTTTCTCAGTGCAGTTACTTATACAATGTCCTTCCTTCCAGACTTTTATCTAGCATTAACTTGTTCTTAGTACTTTTTACTGAAGGGTAGCAAAGGTTAAACAAACATGGAAATAATTCTGATACATATAATAAGTCATGAAATACAAATTGGAGAAGAATTTTTGGAAAAAGCTGTAAAAATAATTCTGATACACCATATAAAAAGTGAGAGCCTTCTCCCCCCAAATTTCAGGGTATCTACCCAAAACTCAAAAATAGCAAAACAAAAGCACCAAAAATGAAATGAATAAACACCAAAAACAAAAACCCTTATTATAAGCTTGTATTACATTTTCTTATCATACCATTTGATTTTGTTGTGCTTCAACCGTAATGAAATTACAGCAATACTACTCTTTACTTTTACTTCTTTAATCTGTACTGTAATAAGTTCTAGCCATGCTCAAATTTATTTATTTTTGAACAAAGTGCAAAACTGTCCATTAATTGGTATGTCATCTGACTGAAAAAATTCTTATTGAAATGAGTGAACAATTTAAAAATTGAGGATAAATATTCTTCTGAAAAAGTATTCAAAAGGTAAGGAAATAAAACTTTTTAAATTTTAGGATACAGAAAAAGAGGTAAAGGGGAAAAATAAGTTACATATGGACTATATACTTTTGTTGCTCAATCTGTGTGCTAATGGCTCTTTTGTCAACCAATCAGAATAGTGGAAAAATTTAGATGAATATTTACCATTGTTATGATCTCTCTCACTATCCACCATTCTCCAACACATGATGCTATGTTAACAGGCTCTCCAGCGTTCCTAGTTTTCCTAGTTTTTTGAATTGGTTCCTAGTTTTTACAAAAAGCTCCTAGTATTCCTAGTTTTTTTTTAAATTGAAGAAGTATTTTTTCATG
>NW_013668418.1:82671-92026 GCF_000517525.1 Limulus polyphemus | reverse complement strand
AATCATAGCTGCATGACCTGTGTATGTGTATAAACTTAAAACTGATGTTGTACGTAAATTTATGTACATTTTTGATTAGTTATATTTCTGTAGATAATGGCAAAATGACGGACATTTTTAACAAATGGCATCGTTTCTAAACTGTGTGTTTAACACCATGCATGTTACTTACAAAAAGCTTTCTATTTGTAACACTAACAATATTAACAGCAGTCATTATCTTGTATATAAATATATAAGAGCTTAACAGTGTATATCTTGTCTGTTTATGTTTATTGTTTATTAATGAATAAAAAAAACATTTCAGATTAGGTTATGCTTGAAGACAATGAGCCAGACCTGTCTTAGCAAAGAAATAGTCAGCTCAACAGCCTCTGCACCTGCATGCATGGTAAATTTGTATAAGCAAAGATGACAAGGTAAATTGATAACTTAAAATAGTTCCTAGTTTTTTACAATATCTTCCTAGTTTTTTGTGCTGTTGCTTCTTAGTTTTCTCCTAGTTTTTTATAATGTACTGCTGGAGAGCCTGTATGTAGTGTTCAGTGATCCCCAAAATATACATGGTAGCATCTCAAGATATTTCCCATAATGCAACCCACTGGTGTACATTCATATGTAAATTCTTTAAAAATTTCCATTTTTTAAAAATAATCACAAAATACATAACCATTTCACGTTGAAAACATTATATTGTAAGACGAACTAGAACAAAAACTTTGGTGTTTAATAGTTTCATATACAAAAATCCTTTCATATAAATACTACTAAATTTTGCAAAAAGTAATTTAAACATCTCATGTACTAATAAACCAAGTAAACAAATCGTAACTATTCACAAACTTTCAAAGCCCTGTTTAAACTATAAACATTTTACTGATGGTTATAAAATAACCTATCTCTCTGACGATACTACTTTAGAATGACACTTGTTGAAGAAAACAAAAGTTAAAGAGTACGCAGTAAAACCAATGAGGCTGAAGGATCAAAGGAACAAGTTATAAGTAGATGAATTCTCTGAGTTAAATCAGCATGTAGATTTGGTTTTGAACATGTGTTTCTTTAGTAAGGTATGTATATATAAATCTTAGCCTTTGAGAAAATATTTCATTCCTTATGATGAAAAAGTAACATGTTAAGACGTAGAGTGTACGAGACTGCCAACAATCTCAAGTCTTTATCCCTATACAATACAAGATTCCAGTGATTCTCAACTTATTGTCTTGCTCAAGACACTCCTATACATAGTCTACAATTTACAAAAACCCCTAACATTAACAGTGTTGTGTCCAAAGGGAGGAGGTCATAGAGATACCCCCCTCCCCTCAAATAGATCTCGGATGAAATGATATACAAAAGAACAGAAATCAGATACAGTACATACAAAAACTTTCCAAACTTGTGGTGTAGCAATTTACTTGTTTGTTGTTGTTTTTTTACAATATTTTGGTAAAATCTTGCATCTCGCAGCATCCTGACTGAAAAAATACTGGATTATTGAGTGCATGTTTTATTGTATTTTGAGACTGAGACAATCTCATTAATTTCTTTCATTGTGTATTATTAAACTCTGGTTTCCTTCAACAACTGTGGTGTCCTCTGGTGTTAGATACTACATTGATATAATGGACATATTGAAGATAAATTTGTCTTAATAACCAATAATAATATAGTTCATTTATGAAATCTTGGTAAATCTTGGTAAAATGATTTGAATAAGCTGTAACAAAACAACAACATAATTGATGATAAACAAGAGAGAATCCTCAATAGACGTGGCGCTTTTAGGCTGGATTAGAGTGAATTAATCTATGAGACCTTTGTTTCCCTTTTTTATTAGCTATATTGTGCCAGCAATACCAAGTGTGGGACTGATGTATACTTGATTTGATTTTATTACTCAACAGGATCTCTACCAGCCTACCCTCAAATTGAAATAGTTTTTAGGCAGGATTACAGTAAATTAATCTACGATTCCTTGGGCGTGGTCAAACACATCAACTGAAAGGGTTTGACCTCCTGAGTCCAAAACTATAATGAGATCTCAAATCAGTCAAGAGATGACGGAGCTATGACCTAAAAGTTTGTACTTGAAAAAAAAACAAAAAACACAGAGCCATTCTATGAGCTCCTCAGCTGCGGCTAAAAATACGAGTGCAGTATGTTTCTCAATCAAAGAAATACGTGGAATATCAAAAACCTTACTCAATTAAAACAATGATATTAACCAAACAGCACACTTAGGACATTATTACAAAATACTTCATCTCAAACAAGAAGATAACCCACAGCTAAATTCTTACCTTTACCAAAGATAACCCACAGCTAAATTCTTACCTTTACCAAAGATAACCCACAGCTAAGTTCTTACCTTTACCAAAGATAACCCACAGCTAAATTCTTACCTTTACCAAAGATAATCCACAGCTAAATTCTTACTTTTACCAAAGATAACCCACAGCTAAATTCTTACCTTTACCAAAGATAACACACAGCTAAATTCTTACCTTTACCAAAGATAACCCACAGCTAAATTCTTACCTTTATCAAAGATTACCCACAGCTAAATTCTTGCCTTTACCAAAGATAACCCACAGCTAAATTCTTACCTTTACCAAAGATTACCCACTGCTAAATTCTTCCCTTTACTACAGGATACCCATAGCTAAGCTTTTACCTAGAGACTATATATATATATATATATAAATTTAAAATTCTTACCATTATCAAAGACTACACAAGCTAAACTCTTACTTACCTTTACTAGAGACCACACAATGTAATATTCTTACCATTACCAGATACTACACAAACTCAATTCTTACCTTTACCAGAGTCAGAGTTTCGAATGACAATTTCATCTTTGAAGTAGTTTTTTCCAGGGATTCTGAAATAAATTTAAATTCACATACCATGAATACTATTCAGGTCTTAACGAGCTTTGTGTTTTATTAGTATGGTGACCATTGTAATTAAAGGTTTTTAGTTTTTATTTCATTGAATATTTACATCAAGAACTACCTAATAGGTCAATTTTCAAATTACTACATGTACAAAGTTATGCAGTATGTGTGCTTATTACATTATGTGTATCGTATAATGTACTTATTACAAACAGAATATACAGTACAAGTTCTTTAAAACATAAAAATTAATAGAGAGTTCAAAAGAAATGAAGTTAAAATGCCTAAACATGTACTACTCTTCTTGACCTTCCTTGTATTATAATTCTATAAATATACTCCAAAAGGTTAGTTTCAAGATGAGTTGCATTTTCAAACTAACTTGGTAGGTTTTGCAAACTTTCCTGAGGACTTGAGTACCTCTCCTGGTGTTAGAGAAAGTTGGGATTGGTTTGTAGAAGAGACAGATAATGAGTTCTGTCCAGGCAAGTAACCAGGTGGTGCTGTAGTGACCGACTGACTAGTGGTGAGAGAAGGTATGACTGATCCAGTACTTTGCTGATCAAGACCCTTATTTACGAAAATAAAAAAAATTAAAGTGAGTACTACAGATACTTTTTTTATTTATTTATTGTTAAGTATGTTTTGATAAAAATAGCTAAAATATAAAAATTACAAATATTTCAGTTTAGCCTAACTAAATTTCCACAAAATCAATGTCTAAAATTCAATTACATTGAACTGTGTAATGTGACACCTCACAATCATGATGTTTAACCCTTTCTCATCCGTGGAAGGGTTTTTACCATTTCCATAGTTGGCGTAAATGTATGGGTGGAGAAGATGTTTAGCATGCGTAAGTATATGGGTGGGCATGATAAAGGGTTAAGTTAACTCTACGGGAAACAGCTAATGGGCTCCTGCTGTGATTTATTGCTTTTGATGCTGGATTACTGCCATAAAATCAAAAGAAAGTAGATACTAAAATAGTTGAAACTGTTAAGATCAGTAAGTTGAAGCTTTCTGATCAATACTGGAGTCAGTACAGAGGAAAAAATGGTGTTATTCGTATCATTTCCTATTTTTCAACTTTTCATCTACTTAAGTGCCACTTCATCTCTTTAACAATGAACAAAGACAATAGACAGGGTAATATGTGGGTACCACTTCATCTCCTTAACACTGAACAAAGACAAAAGACATGGTAATATGTGGATATCACTTCATCTCCTTAACACTGAACAAAGACAATAGACATGGTAATATGTGGATACCACTTCATCTCCTTAACACTGAACAAAGACAATAGACAGGGTAATATGTGGGTACCACTTCATCTCCTTAACACTGAACAAAGACAAAAGACCGGGTAATGTGTGGGTTCCACTTCATCTATACTGAAAATATACATCCCAGCCACAGTGAAAGGTTTAACCATAGATACCAACTCTATTTGATGTAAAATAGAAACTCCAGCCTAAAACAAAACAAACATTTGAATATAAAATTATGAATGGTTTAATTTCTACAGACATTTTCCTGCCATAAGTGATGTAGAAACCCACAGAGTAAAGGATATAAAATGCAGGGTTTCCACTGATTTTGAATTGGTTTAATGCACAGCCAATCAACAGTATATTCAGGCTTAACTCACTGCAACACTCATGCCAGATATGTAACTTTTGGGGTGTTGGGGGTTTTCAACCATAACAATTACAAATGGTGTCCTGATATGGAACTCTTTCCAAGGTCTTATCTGTATTCACTTGTTTTGTGTTAAGGAAATGAAGTGGTGTTTAGGTATTGTCTTATCTGTATTCACTTGTTTTGTAGACAGAGATGCCAACCATTGTGATCCAGGTTACAGTTAAAACCTTTAAATTATAGATCTGGACAATTTGTTATGGGGTATAATGCCAAAATGTCTGTGTTGATATTGTATTCACTTAAGCACTTGTACCTCGACAGTTATACTCAAACCAGAATAGAATATCAAGCATCATACTTCTAGATAGCTCATTAAGTATTTAGAACTGCTATATTAGTTTAGTCTCAAAGATGCTGAAACAAAGCCATCTAGCCAAGAATATGTATCCAAAAGAACATGAAGGAAAGGATGTCATCCTCATGGCAAAAGAAAAGAAATAGTAAAAAAAAACAAAAAAAACAAGTCCCAAACAACATTGCTACTTAAATACTACCCATCAAATATAGGTGAAAATAAGAAGGAAAAATCAACCACAATTACTATATAAAAAGAAAATGCATAATACCTAAACACCACTTCATTTCCTTAACACAAAACAAATGAATACAGATAAGACAATACCTAAACACCACTTCATTTCCTTAACACAAAACAAATGAATACAGATAAGACAATACCTAAACACCACTTCATTTCCTTAACACAAAACAAGTGAATACAGATAAGACAATACCTAACCACCACTCCATTTCCTTAACACAAAACAAGTGAACAAGGATAAGACAATACCTAAACACCACACCATTTCCTTAACACAAAACAAGTGAACAAGGATAAGACAAAAACTAAGCACCACTTCATTTGAGCACAAAAGACGAGATTACTGAATACCATTATTTCAAGACAAAAAAATAGATTGAATTAAGTAACAACTACACAACATTATCACCTCACAGTTTAAAACCAAAATAAAATAACATTATATTACCTCAACATGGATGATCTTCTGTTTATAGTAATTGTTCAGATTGTCGTTCGTCTTCCACATCATAGCCCTCAACTCTATAACTTCAAGTAATCGCACGCGACAAAGCTCGTTTAAACGCTCCTCCCTTGATGCATTCCTTAGTGTCACAAAATAACGGTCTAACTGTTCTGAAACAGATTACAAACTTCTGCTTTTAGCCAGCCTATTTCATACTACATAACGACTCTGTGATAACTGATCTAATCATTTGTAAGGCAAATAAACTGCCACAGACAAAGTGCTTACAGAAGGAAGAATCAGATATCTATGGTATGAACAATGAGCTTAACCACTGTTTATTATGTCTTTAAAGTTAATATATAAATAATAACTACTATGCTATCTACTATAAACCTTACATGTGCGAACTGAGTTTTTGAACCAATAAATATACATTTTGAAACTGGATATATAGGCTTAAATAGATTATCTAAACTCAGCTTTTTATTAATATTCTTTGGAATGTTTTATTAACTGAAACACTGAATAAGGAAAATGGCCTGAAATTTATGTATTCCTATTGGTTATTACCTTTATAGTTTGTTTCTAGTTGCGAACCTTTGCTCTTCAGTTGGCTACAAACTTTGATGATTTTTGATAATGTTGTATCATCAAGGTTGCCGTTGTTTATTGATATGTGTAATGATTCCAGGTCCTGGATTACATCTTCGACTGAAAGAACCCCAAAAATTAAACATTCTACGGCTTAATCACAATTTATTATTCAATATTTCTGAAATAAATTAAAATATATTTGAAAATCAGGTAACATATAAAACATGTATCATTGTGTGGACGGTAACTTCTCTTCACATTTATAATCCAATAATGAATCATACTTAATTATACGTATATAAGCCTATAAACATGACAGTGACAAATAGCTAAAAAATATTAACATTCACAATATCAAAAGCCTACCATTCGAATTAAGCACAGGATAAGGGCCAACATATATTTCATTGTTAGTTCAGATTGCTGCGATTATCCCAAACAAACCCAAATTGCATATACATTGGTCTGTGAATATGCACTCTTGTTGTGGTTGTCTATGACTTTCAGCTTTGTTACATGTATGGTGTTTTTAGCTGTCTATCACTTACAGCTTCGTTACATGTATGGTGTTTTTAGCTGTCTATCACTTTCAGTTTGTTACATGTATGGTGTTTTTAGCTGTCTATCACTTTCAGCTTTGTTACATGTATGGTGTTTTTAGCTGTCTATCACTTTCATCTTTGTTACATGTATGGTGTTTTTAGATGTCTATCACTTTCAGCTTTGTTACATGTATGGTGTTTTTAGCTGTCTATCACTTTCAGCTTTGTTACATGTATGGTGTTTTTAGCTGTCTATCACTTTCAGGTTTGTTACTTGTATTGTGTTTTGAGCTGTCTATGACTTACAGGTTTGTTACATGTATGGTGTTTTTAGCTGTCTATCATTTTCAGGTTTGTTACATGTATGGTGTCTTTAGATGTCTATCATTTTCAGGTTTGTTACATGTATGGTGTCTTTAGCTGTCTATCATTTTCAGGTTTGTAACATGTATGGTGTTTTTAGCTGTCTATGACTTTAAGGTTTGTTACATGTATGGTGTTTTTAGCTGTCTATCACTTTCAGGTTTATTACGTGTATGGTGTTTTTAGCTGTCTATCACTTTCAGGTTTGTTACATGTATGGTGTTTTTAGCTGTCTGTCACTCTTAGCTTTGTTACATGTATGGTGTTTTTAGCTGTCTATCATTTTCAGGTTTGTTACATGTATGGTGTTTTTAGCTGTCTATGACTTACAGGTTTGTTACATATATGGAGTTTTTAAATGTCTATCACTTACAGGTTTGTTACATGTATGGTGTTTTTAGCTGTATCACTTTCAGGTTTGTTACATGTATGGTGTTTTTAGCTGTCTATGACTTACAGGTTTGTTACATGTATGGTGTTTTTAGCTGTCTTTACTCATTACAGTAAACCTACATTTGAATAAGATTTGAAAAATTAATACTAGTTAGATTTACTTGGAACTGGTTTCTTTCATCACAATCTTGGTCACCTCTCAACACCTTAGAGCAGTCTCCTCAAGAAGAAACTAAAGGTCCCTCCAGCTTTTTCTCTGGCTCTCTCTGTTTATTACTAACAACTAAAACCAAGACTCTGCATGTAACTAACAACCTCTCCAAGATCTTGCAAAGACCCATAATTTTATTATTAGCCTCACCCTTTACCACATGTGGGGTGAAGAGAAACAGAAATTTCTGACTGCTCCCAGTCATTTTTCAGGCCCCACAGTCTTTGAGGGTGTGAAAGATTTTTAAACCTAAATACTGGTCAAGATTGGATTGGATGTAGTACTGATGTTATTAACTTATTTTTCTAAATTATTTAGCAATTCAGCAGATAAACATTTTAAGGAACTAGAAATAACTATGGAGCCTAATCTATCGCTCGATTCACCACTGGTCACAGAGTTATACTGATTTGGGGGAATTCCAAAAACCTATATTTCTATTGCTTTAAGATTTGAAAAACACACAGAACTAATGCTACTAAAGCTTTCTTCTAAATTATTCAGTAGAATAAAAAAATATTATTTTTTAGTATGTTAAACGGTTTGTCTGCTGAATAATTCAGAAGAATAAATTAGTAGCATCAGTGCTACTTATTCTTCAAATCCAATATAAGTAAAGATGCTCTATGATAAATAAAAGACAATTAAAGTTAACATTTTTTCCAACCTGAAAATGCATTTCAAATAGATACTCACCTCTATGCACCACAAAGGGCTATTACCTTATATGCATTACCATGTAAATTCCTGCTCATGCCACGAGCCTTGAATTAAGCATCAACATATTTATACAATGAGTATTCTCTTTTTTTTTTTTACTTCTTACACTGTACTTACGGATTTCATTGGTGATACTTCAATTATAATATGTAGATAATTGATTGTGAATAAAATTTAACATGGACATTCACATTAACTATCAAATCATATATGTATTTACGAACCAGAGTATACTTTTGAGTAAACGGTGCAACAAGAATGTCAGGATCGTCCATGTTTACCATAAAATACAAACCTGTATTGTCATTCAGACTTGTAGAGCTGTCTCCAGAAGCTGCCAAAACTGTATTCTGTCGCCTGCTGCCTTCAGATGGTACTTTCAAAGGCCGTGGCCTCTCCAGTTTTCTTACATTCCGCACAGCTTTAGTTGCCATTATTCTTCTGTGATATTAATAAAATGTAAAAGAACTTATTTTTTGGAGCAAACCTCTCATTCTTTTGTAACGAAACTTGAAAACAAGAATGAAAAGTGAAGAGCAGTAAAACACGAGTGAAACTGAAATATGGTTAAGCTGTTCTCTGAAAAATTCAAAATACTGAAGACAAATATAATGGTTTATAAACTGTAAAATTACTGATATGGCCTACAAGGGACTTATTAGCTCTTTAAAGACCTTTTTTGATAAAGTACTTATGCACCAGAATGATTGTGGGTCCACAACTTTCTTGGTTACAGGACCCCTAATAAGACCAAGTGCACATAAAAACATACCATAAATATAGCAATTAATCTTACTCATTACTGCTGGGGTTTCCTATTGTTGCGTCAGTGAGGTCATGTGACTAGTATCACACCACTCCTTCTCTCGAACCTTTAGGAATTGTTGGGAGATTACTAGATATAGGGTAGTCTGGTATATATAAGATGGTGAC
>NW_013668418.1:77926-81908 GCF_000517525.1 Limulus polyphemus | reverse complement strand
CGAGCACGCGAGACGTTCTAGCGTTTGTTATAGAGCGACTGTTGAGATTAAGTGTATCGGTAAAGTTGTATTCAGAAAGAATAAACCAGTTTTATTTAAGAGAGGACTTGTGTCGCTAAAGTTTCGTCGGAACAAATTTACGGAAAATCAATTAACAAACGGAGACGTAACACTATATAAGAAATTAGTAATCACTGCTTTCATCACTGTTTTTGGTCCACTCTTTACACTGATTATTATATAAGATGCAAACATATAATTACTCTACATCAGTTCCCAAACTGTGATTCATGAAATGTTTTAGGGATTCTTGGGAAAAACTCCATAACGGTGGAAGAAAAAGTGTTTGTGTGCCAAAATTCAATGTTACGGGAAGATAACAACTGGCACTGTTTTCACAAAGTATGAAGGAATCGGCAGACATTGCAGACACAATTAATTTGACATATGCATAAATAAATAATTAATTAAATGTAATTATGGAAATACAAGCCTAATAAACCCAAAACTGGCACAACAGACATCTATTTTGGCACCTTGAGGGCTGGAGCCAAGATCATTGTAGTCAATGTATCTGTAGTAGCAATGCAGTTATTCAGTTAGTCAGTACTCGGTCACTGTCAGTGGTATGTTGTTTTGCTCCAGTGAGACATGAGTGAACATTCTCATTTACAAGTTTGTTCACTTGTTAGTATTCTCAGTGTGTTATATTTTACTTGAACTGTTTTACACCCAATAATGGAATAGTGGCTGAAAACAGGAAGTGTAAAGACACAAGAAAACAAACAGTCGACATCTGGTACTGTTTCATTAGGTCCAAAATGTGAAAAATCTAATTCAACTGATCAAGATGGTCGAGGAAAGTCATTTACTCAGAAAAGAATACATGACAATCATTGATCATCAAGAGTGTCCAAAACCATGGTGTGTAAGTTGTGGCGATATTCTAGCAAACAGCAGCTTCAAACTTTCTCTATTTTGGGACAATTTAGAAACTAGGCACCCACACAACTCCACAAGCCTGTTGATTTTTTCAAGTGAAAATCAGTCAAATATGAAATTACCAGTTTTGTATCCAAAGCAAGTTCGAGAACAAAAAATGCACTTCAAGCATCATACTGAGTTAGCTAAAGCAAAAGCTTCAGAAGCCCATACCATAGAAGGAAGCTTGATTGGTCCATGTGTAAAAAAGACGTAGTTCAGTTCAGTGTATCTTCGGAGAAAAGACTGCAAAAAGGATTGACACAATACGTTTGTCCATACTTGACATGTCATGGAGAATTAATGACATGTGAAGTAATATAGACACCACAATTGTAGAGAAAGAGAAAAATAGTCCATATTATACTACACTTTTGGTTGAATCAATTGATGTTGCTAATCTATCTATTTTGCTAGTGTTAGTACATTATGTGAATGAAGATACAGTTGAAGGATACTTGTTGTTTTGCTGTCCACTAAAAGAATGAATGACTGGAGAAGATATCTTCAATCTGACAAATGCATATTTTCAAGAAACTGATTGGTCTCGTTGCCTAGGCATCTGCACTGATGGGGCCATATCAATGATGGGGAAGTATACCGGAGTTGTAGCTCAAACAAAAAAGGTTGCATCAAACATTTCAGGGAATCATTGCAGTATCCATAGACAAGCTTTTGCACCAAAATGCATGCCTAAAGAACTGAAGGGAGTGCTGGACAATGAATTGAAAATAGTGAATTTCATAAAATTATGGCCAGCAAATTCCAGAATATTTCAGGCACTTTGTGAAGAAATTGGTGGTGTACACAATTGCTTGTTGACCTATAACAATGTTAGATGGCTTTCATGGGCAAAATTCTTGTGCACTCCTTTGAGATTAGAGCAGAAATCGTAATTTTTTCAACAGCCACCCCTTCCATCTCATCAGCTGTATGGAAAATCATGTCTGGCTCCAAAGTGTAGCTTATTTTGCAGACATATATCTCTTTAAGGCCTCAGTATAACAATTTTCAATGTGGAAGACCAAACTGAATCTACGGTAAAGAAGTTGCAGTTCTGGAAAGGTGTTTGGAAAACAACCACACCGAGTGTTTCAGTGTTTCACTTTGGTTGGATCAGTTCACTCAAACCAACATAACTGCGAACCTAAAAGGACTTTGCACAACGTTCAGGGAATACTTTCCAGCTACGTCAGACAATAATTACAGGATTTGCAACGCCTCTGAAGATACCACTTTCTCTTCACAGATGTTGAGCACGGAGGAAAAAGAGAAATTGATCGATATCTCCTGTAATTATAAACTGAAAAGGAGTTTCAGAAGTCTGTCACTGATCAACTTTTGGCTGAGTTTAAGAAACGAATACCCTCTGTTGGCAGAAAAAGCTACTGCTGTTTTGTTGCCGTTTTCAACAACATACTTATTTGAGAAAGCACTTTCCTTGTATGCACAACTAAAAAAACAAATACAGAAGCAGAATCAATGCTCAACCAGATCTGAGACTTTATCTTTCTTCAGTGATTCTGGACTTCCAAGAACTGTGCAGATCAAAGCAAGTGCGTCCATCACACTGGGTAGATTATAACTTCAAGACTCTTCGTGAGAAATGAAATGGTAAAGGGGGCTATTTTTTGCTGTTTTTAAAATTAAATAGACTGCTAGTGTTCTTTTTCAAATTACGATGAATATGTTTAGGCTTAATCAAACTGATATGAGTTACGAAAGTGAAGTATTGGAAGAGTTTGGCTGTTTTCTTAATGTAATAAAATTAATAACGTAATGATAACTAATAATATAATAATAAATTGTGTGTAATAAAAGTGTCATAAGAAAAACAACATTGATATTTCCAATATCACTGTTTTTATAATTTATACTCAACAAAATATACTCCCTGGAAAATATTTATTTTTAGGAGGGGTTCGCAAGATTTGGCATTTTCATGAAAGTTTGTTTGTTTGTAATTACACACAAAGATACACAATGGGCTATTGAAACCCAGCTTATAGCATTATAAATCCGCAGACATATCGCTGTGCCACTGGGAAGGAGGGGTTCATGAAAGGGGTTCACAGGATGTTAAAGTTTGTGAACCACTGCTCTAGTAGTAAATGGTTTATAAATAATGTAATGCAAGGGTTAAGAATAACTAACTGTGCATGGTGTTCGAAACAATAGTGTGTGTGATTTTTTAAAAAACATAAACACATAAATCAAACATGCAGAATAATACAGTCAAAGAGGAACACTAGTTGAATTGGTTTTCAGTTTTCATATTTTCTTGTATACATTTCTCTGATTCAGCCTCCATGAACAACTTGGTACTGTTAATACATGAATTTTTTTTTTCTCTCACATCTTTATTGGCTGGACTGGTTTAAACTAAGCTGGAAACAATTATGATATAACTATGGTAACTGATTTTTCTAAATCTTAGAAATTACCCAGTCTATGAGTGTCAAGGTTTCATCATAACCTTTCAGTATGTCAAAATGTAACTTAGTCAGTTTAACAATGACACAACACATTGAAACAAGTAAGCCTATTTTTAACCCCACCACACACAAAATAAATTGTTCTAAAATAGAAACCTGAATGTCTTTCTGCATTAAAAATTATGTTTAAAAGTACACCTAAAAACATGCACAAATACTGTTATGACTTATAATAATAACAGAAAAAATTAAGTAATGTTACTAGTTATATTTGTCTCTGTTTAACCACACATGTACAGCTTATAGAACTAATAACAAAAACATACATTTCTGTGCATCTGGTTACACACAACAGCCTATAATCCTACTCTTCTCTAAAGCTACGTGATTAGTGAACTTTGCTAATCGATTAATCATCATGCTCATTAATTGATCAGATTTAACAAACTGATTATTATCACAATATTACTAGCAAACAAAACTTAATATGCTAAAAAATTAGGTTTTTGATACCCATAGCAAGCAGAGCACAGACAGCCCACTGTTATAAAACTAGCTACAAACTT
>NW_013668418.1:76364-77082 GCF_000517525.1 Limulus polyphemus | reverse complement strand
AAGGGAGTTCATCGAAATCCTAGCTTTAACTCTGCTAAAACTATATGAATACTGAAAATAATTTAATAATATTCTGTTATAATTATATTCCATATATGTAAACACTGTGTTCTGTTAATGAAAAAGTTTAATTATACTTTTGGCAAGGTATGTCCTTATACCAAAAACGAGGGTGGCAAGAAGTAAAACAAAACATGTTGGCTCACAAAATGCATAAAGAGTAAAATTAAAAGCATAATTAAAGTTCTGGGTGGTGATGACTGTGAGGAGAATGCTACTGCTTTATTAAAGAATTTGGATCATTTTGGGAGTTGGGCAAATAAAAGGCAGATGGCTTTTAATTATAATACATGCTAGATAAAGCATGTGGAATATCATAATTTGAGTTACGAATACAATTTTGATGGGAATAACCTTAACAGTGTTAGTGGAAGTAAAGGATCTTGAGGTCCGGTTCATCAGTTTCTTAAGCCATCCAAGAAAAGTGCTGTTGCTAGTGGTAGGGAAAATAGGATTTTAGTTTGTATCTACAGAAATACAAGCATAATGTCATTGGTTAGACCATATTTGGAGTACTATGTTCCGTCTTAGACTCTTTACCTTAGAAAGGACATTGAATTGCTGGAAAGGGTTCCAGGATAATGTTGATAAACCATCTTTTTTTTTTTTCATCCTAAATGGTAAAACTAGGGATACAAGTATAAACTTTGGCAGGATA
>NW_013668418.1:69521-76094 GCF_000517525.1 Limulus polyphemus | reverse complement strand
ACAATAATTACACACCTTTACATATAATCTTGATCAAAAATAGTTTCACATTTCAAAATGTTACTTGAGCAAGGGAGTTCATCGAAATCCTAGCTTTAACTCTGCTAAAACTATATGAATACTGAAAATAATTTAATAATATTCTGTTATAATTATATTCCATATACGTAAACACTGTGTTCTGTTAATAAAAAAGTTTAATTATAGGAATCATATTCAGCTAAAGCTTATGTTTCTAACGGTGGTTAGCCTTCGAGTTTGAAATGCGTTCTCTTCAGATGTGGTAGATGCAACTTTAAAGTGAAAAGTTTGATAAATATTTGAATGATAATGGCTGAATTTGAGTTTAGTATAGAATATGGTACAGTCTAGACAGACAAATAGGTCCCTTGTTGTCTTTAAAATTGTATTTATCATTTATGTAGTCTTGATCAACAGCGTAGAAAATAACATTTATAAGTTTATATAAGGGTGACATAGGCCTACAACTACAAATCACAGCTTGTTCAGTGTTGTTATAATATACATGTACGTAACACTAACAGTGCAATGGGCCAGTGACACGTTGTCTAGTCAAGCCTGTATCCCAACTTTAAAGTTTAATTAACAATTAAAAGTTAAATCTTTATTTATCTAGCGTTCTGCTACTGCTAAAAATTGTAAAATTTAATGCTGTTTTAATTTTATAAATTACATATTCTTTGATTGTTTAACTATAGTTCGAACACTTAGGAAAAAGTGAAAAAATTAAAAAGGACAAAACGATAGGTCATATCGAAGATTTAATAATATATAGAATATTAATATTTAGTATATTTAATTGGTACTACTAGTAGTAATATTCAAAATTTAACTCCCATTCCCACTTTACTACCTGAATATCTTCTAGTTCTATTTTCGCATGCAATATCCACTGCAGATGACTGATAGAAATAAAAGAAAAAATTTTAAAATATTCATATTTATGAAGTTTTAAAAGTCTTATACATACTCAAATTGTTGAATTTTTGGAGCCACGTGGAATAAAAAAATATAATAAAAATTTCAATCAGTCTTTAATTATAAGTAGGATGGGTCAAAATCTGGTAACATGACACGATAAAAAACAAGAATTTTTCTAAAATAACACAATAATAACTTTATTAGACAGAAATTCTAATTCTGAGTAAATTTACATAAGAAATTATTTTGTGTATAATTATAATAACTAATTAAATGTGTAAAAATAATATTAATTTTTATTTCCGATAAGAGTAATAAATTATGTTTCGAAATGTCAAGATACCTTGCGACAATAATTATATATATTAGGCAAACTGTCCATTTGTTTGCGTAATAATTTGAAATCAAATAGAAGATCAAGAAACGAAATGGCAAAAACGAGAGCTATATCAACGTGAAAATTTTTCTAGTAATTGATTTAAACTTAAATTTCTAAATGCTGTTGAACTAGCCACATTAACTTTTAATTACTGTTTTAAACATCATTTTCCAAATGATTTACTTAATAATTGTTTTTAATCCTGTTATTTCTAAAAGAAAAGCTAGCTCTCATTTCTAATTTTTGTTTTGGGACTAGAACTTCAAGTTTGTGCCGGGCCAATAACTCTATTTTTATGTTTAGATATTTTATTAAGCTTCTCACATTGGCCAGGAACTCAATGCATTTTAGCTGATTTTGCTTAATATAAAATAAACTATATATGTATATATATATATATAATAAATAAGCTGCATTATTGTTTTCATTCGGTAAAAATGCTGCAAAAGATTAGAAAAAGTGTATTAAATTAGAAAAAAAAGATGTGTTTACCGTCAAAGTTATGACTCATTTTAGAAGTTCTACATACTGGTATAAAAAAATTAAACAAATTTTGTAGGAAGTTTTATCATACATAATGCCGTGAGGTGACGCTCTGAGTATTGTTGATATTCTGTGAATTGCACGTTGGTGAGTGGTTCAAAATTATTATTTTTGGAATTGTTTTTTATTTATTATTATACCATAGTACTTATATTAACAAAGTTCTTTTTACGTCATTTAGTGTCTTGAATTAATTCCAAGTAAATTATTCAAGAAAAATTGAAAATGTGATACGCTGACAGTGACAGGTTAAGTTAGGTGAGGGAGTATACTATAGTGTATATGACTTTCGATCGGACAGTTACGTAACGAATGAAATTGAAACGTTAGAATATGATTAGACTGCCGCACATCATAAATATTTAAAATAAAGAAGTTATTAGAAAAAGGTAAGATAAGCCTATTTCGCTGAAAGTGAAAGGCTGTCTTACTCTTAACAAAACATTAAAAAGTTCAAAGTGTTAATAAGTCAAGTATATAACTTACAAATTTAGCATTTCTAAAAGGTAAAAGGATCGTTTAAATTACAGAACGCACATTTTTAGTTGACAAAATTTTTCTTTTTTGTTATGTTAAACCATTGTGATAACACTGTTTTTGATCTTTATGTAAGTGTTAGGCCAATAAATACTTGTATGGGAGTATTGATTCCCAGTTGTTTGTTTTTATTTGAATTTTTAAATCAGCAGCAGAGTTGCGTTAATTCAGTTCTTAATCTTAGTTATTCATATTTTTTTCAGATCTTGAAAAATTGTGTATCCAAAATGTTGCAGAGGTTTGGAATTAGAATTGCATTTATGACTAGAAGCTTGAAGGACTCTGTACTTCAAAAAGATTCAACAAGAAGATACCTTGTTACTCAGCTTGAAACAACAGCTTCCAGTATGATATATAGTGAACTTTTGATTATTTTACGTAGTTATATATAGCAATTATGTACTGTTTAATTGTTTCAACTATAATGTTGAATTGTTTGATTTTGGTCTTATTGCTGTGTTACGTAAACTAATTCCACTGTGACATTTACTTCAAGATATTTCTTAACTATGTTATTCTAATAAATAACTTATTTATGTATACTGACCATAAAACAGTTACAAGTAATTTATAATTAACAGTATTGAAGGAGCACTAACCTAGAAGCATGGGTTGACCTTAATTTTAATGTTTTTTAAATTAATATATATATATACCAATATTTTCTGTGTTCCAAAGAAATACTGGAACAAACTGATAATTGAAATTTAAATTGTGTTTAATTTATATCGTTATAGTAAAAAGTAGCTGTATGTCGATTGTATTAGGTAGGAGTTACAAAAAACTTAAAATTGAAGCTTATTCCTGCTTCTTTTCTGGGCCTGACCACTTTTAAGGGTTTAACTCTTAAAAGCCCACGTGTTTCAATTCAATGCACAATGCAACTGTTATATGGTTTGTTTTATTGTATTAAAAAAATACTGCATGAAATTGTTTGAAATTTCAAATGAACTTTCAGGAGAGTACATAGTTTATGTAGAATATGTTGTTGTTTTTTAGGGACATTTGTATGAATTCTTAACTTGGAAAGGTCAAAGATTTTATTTTTATACATTTTTTTATGAAATACTTACCTTTATTGTAGATTTAAGTTACAGGATTTTGTCGTGGTATATTCTAATAAAGCTTTCCATAAAAGTTTTTATCCTATAAAACTGTAACTTTTATCATTTGTTTTGATCCAAAAAACACCGCTTGTAGTTCCACCGACGATCACTGGTGTACAATAAAAATAACTTTACCACACCAAAATATTTAGTCAACTGATTTTTTAAAATTATAAATCAAAAGGTTTCATTTACTTTATGTTATAAGTTTTAAACTGGTTTTATATTTATTTATTTCTGTGATTTTTTTTCTGCCAATTCGAGCAATAACTGTAAACCGACAAGGCCTAACAAAATATGATATGGTCAAGTGCAAAATGGTCTATTTAAGCCCCCCCCCCATCTTATTCCAGGAAAATATTTCCTATTATACTGAAACTTTATAATTCAAATGAAATATAGGATGATAAAGCAAGCTTACAAAAAAAATAAGGCTTCTAAAATCTTAGATACAGGCAAATACTACACACCATGACAACTTAGCTTAAGTGATTAATAAAACAACACTTCTATTAAAGTTACAATGTCAAAATTAGTGCTGTTTTGTTCAAAAGTTTTTTGACTTTCCTCTTAGAGGCTATGAGTGTCATATTATTATTATATTAACAGTTCAAGTAATTCAGAACATCCTGAAGCAAACCAAAATCAAAATTTGTAGTTAAAAAAAATGTGTAGAATTAAATATATAAAACTTTATTGGATCAGTTTTAACTGTAGTCATTGAAGATTAACTACAAGGTTATTTTATTTAAAATTAAAAAATGTTGTTTTTTAGATGATGCATTTTTTCTATCCATTTTAGCTGTTTTTGAATTTTCAATTTTGGTAGAGTGTGGGATACGTCCAACATTTATAAGGTTATTTTATATTTTTAATTCAAAGTTGTAATGTTGCCCTCTGGGGAGAATAAAAGTAGTTTGGTGGCATAAAGATGTCAACACCAAAAAAATTGTGGCTTGAGTTTTCAGTTTAATTTTCTACATCTGAATGAATATGATATAAATAGACAAGGTGACATAATTCCATTCAGTCTGAATGTTAATTCTGTGAATATATGTATATATTTTTTTAATATGCATCTCTAAAAGCTTAACTTACCCTAAAAAGAAAGTTGTCTCACCATGTCTTATAAATACTTAAAAATTTCAAATCTGCTATTCTTTCAGCAATAAATACACATTTAATTAAGCCTGCTCCAAATGTGTTTTTGTTTGTTTTCAGTTTTAAAAACTGTTGAACACAAAAATCAAAAGGTACTTTCAAGGTACAGTGTCCTCATTTTTTTTATGCAATTGAAATATTCAGTTATGTGATATTCACTGGTACATAAGTTGATACCTGGATAATTGATGTGGCTACTCACACTATGCAGATTTCTCAGTGCGTGTTAACGAATGAACCTAAATGTCACAGAAACTGTTAGTTCTTTTGCCTTAATATGACGAAACAATAAGTTGTCGAGAGGAATGATGTTAGGGTATTGTAATATTCAAAGTTCATATATAAAGAATAGTACAAAGGGTATTTAAAAAGAAGAGAAACTCTTAAGTGTTTAAACAACAAAGGGTTGTGTTTTCACATTCAAAGGATTATCATCAGAGCCTTCTGTGAGTAATATGGAGGAACTGAAGAAGGCAACACGGGAGGGAAGGGTTGATCTTGAATATAGGCCTCTCTACTTAGATGCCCAAGCTACGACACCTCTGGTGAGTGATAATTTTTATAACTGCTAATTGATATGAAGTTTGTTTTGTTTTTTTATTTAGCCATATTACTTTTATTATTTTCATATATATGCATACACAGGTATATGAGAATGTATGTGAAATTGAATAAAAACGAGGGAATCCTCAATAGCTGTGGCACTTGAAATTCTTTTAGGGAGGATTAGAGTAAATTAATCTACGAGACCTTGTTTTTCCTTTTTATTAGCTATATTTTTGTGTGCCAGCAATACCTGGTGTGGAACTGGTGTATACCCGATTTGACTTTGTTACTCATCAGGATCTCTACCAGCTTACCCTTAAATTCAAATTCTTTTGGACAGGATTAGAAGAAATTAATCTATGTGACCTTGGGCATGGTCAAATACACCAATTGAAAGGGTTTGACCTTCTGAGTCCAAAACTGTAATTAGATCTCAAATCGGTAAAGAGATGACGGAGCTATGGACTAAAAATTCATACTTGAAAAACTTGGAGCCATTTTATGAGCCATGGCTAAAGATTCTAGATTGCAGACAAGTTGTTCTTTTCCATTGTCACTTAATTATTTAGTTTACATTAAGGAGAATTATATTATCTGAGTACCTGTCTTGCATTATGAAATCTTTATTTTTCAGAAGTTTAGTAGAAATGTTGCATCAGCTATAGGTATTTGTTTATGGATGATGTAATAAGGCTGTTCTTTCCATTTTTCAGATTTGGTGTTCTTGAAATGTGTTCTTTGGCATGTTTCCTTTATAATCAGTTTCTCATATTTATGAGTGTTTTCCTTTTTTTTTCTTTGATTAAATAATTGACACTTTAAGGTATTTTTATGTGTGAGTGGGTATCAGTTAAATCCTGCTACAATTTTCATTAAAGTTTTTTCAAATATAGTAGATATTTTTGTATATTTTGAGGACGTGCAGTGTATGAAATTTTTGTATCTCTTCTAAAACTTCATTCTGTTCTGACATGGGCACATGGATTGCAAGCGAGAACTTGTTTAAACATGTTCAGATTGTTATTTTAATGGTTTGTAAAACAAAATTTGAAATGACAAAAAAAAAAACGATTAAGTGCTTGTAGTCTGAAATTAATATCCACAGACTTTGTTTTTATCTATCTTTTGATTGTGTATTGTTCTTGCTCACTGGTACACCTGTCTTCATTTTAAATGACATCAGTAACATAAAATTTTGGGATAACATGGGATTTATTGGTCCATCTTGGCTGTTCCATCCTCTAAACTAAATTAAAATAATTAAAAAAAAAATCTTAAAGCCAGGCCTTATCATCCACATACTTATCAAGCTTTTTCTTAAACTTACTTAAATTTGCTGCCTCCACAACGTCTGAAGGC
>NW_013668418.1:65928-69511 GCF_000517525.1 Limulus polyphemus | reverse complement strand
ACCTTGTTAGAAAAATGAAACCGTCTTAGCTGAAGATGACTCCTACCTTGCCAAAATTTATATTTGTGTCCCCTAGTCCTACTATTCTCACAGTTAAATCTGAAAAAAGATGATACATCAACACTATCAATTCCCTTTACAATCTTAAACACCTCAATCAGATCCCCCCCTAACTCTTCTTTGTTTCAAGAGAAAACAATTTGAGAGATTTCAGCCTCTCCTCGTATGATAATTCCTCTATCTCAGGCATCATTCGAGTAACCCCTCTCTGAATCTTTTCCAACAATTCAATGTTTTTCCTAAGGTAAGGAGCTCAAGACTGAACACAATATTCCAAATCTAATCTAACCAGTGACCTGTAAAGGTGTATTCTTTGCTGGAAACACATCTCAGTATGAAAAAAAAAAGATAAAAGGTTATATCAAAGTATTTTTAATGCTAAAACAGTAATTTTAAATATTTTAATTTTAAGCCTTTATATTATTAGATGGGTAAAAAGAGTAACTGGTTGAAATGGAAAACTCAGTTATTTACAATATTTTTGTCTATGGTAACATCATTTAATTAATTTAGATTTGATAAACGGTTTAATGAAATATTTTCAGCAAATGTTAAAAAAGAAAAGGTGGGGATAATAGACAAAAATAAATTAAAAATCAAATCTCCTACTCAAGCAAACTTCAATCACCTTCTTCAGTTTTGATTATTTCATTCTGTTCTTTACTTAATTGTATATTTTTAGTATTGTTATATGTATGGATTACAAAATTAATTGCCTTACAGTGTAATAGAGTTCTTCAAGTTCATTTAGGATCCAAGGGTCTTGGATGCTCTGATGCCATATTTGATCTCTCTGTATGGTAATCCTCATTCTCGGACACACGCCTATGGTTGGGAAAGTGAAGCGGCCACAGAGACTGCAAGAAAGGTAGATGTTTCAAGCTTGAAGTTCCTTTATCTTAACTTAATGTTAATAAATCTACCAACGAATATGAGAAGATTGTTCTGTTAGTTTTAAAATACGTATAATGTACTAAAACCTTGTAATGAAATCTAGATAATATAATTGCTGTATTCAGTTCTTAAAGGAACCAGATTCATGATGGTGTAATGACATTATAATTATTTTAAGGAGCTTCAAATTTGTAAGTTTTTTTTTGGCGTGTATGTTAAAAATACAACTTCTTCTAGAGTTCACGTTTTATAGGAGAGAATTATATGATAAAGATTTATTTAACATAAATATGTTCCAT
This sequence comes from Limulus polyphemus, assembly GCF_000517525.1. Taxonomy (NCBI): domain Eukaryota; kingdom Metazoa; phylum Arthropoda; class Merostomata; order Xiphosura; family Limulidae; genus Limulus; species Limulus polyphemus. The sequence continues at coordinate 68,258 of NW_013668418.1, read as the reverse complement.
TTTCCAGCAAGTAGCAAATATTATTGGTGCTGATCCAAAGGAAATCGTCTTCACAAGTGGTGCTACAGAATCTAATAATATCGCTGTAAAGGGAGTTGCACGTTTCTATAGAGAAAAGAAGAGGCATTTAATTACAACACAGACAGTAAGAATTTTGTTCTCTTTTGTGGCTTGATGATTGTATGTACATGTTGGAGTCAAAGTGTACGTGTCCTGACATCGTACAGAGTACCATTCAACATGGTATTTTGTATTTGATGTTAAGAGTTCTCAACATGTCATGTTAGCCTATATTGCTGCATTTACAACAGTTTGTGTTAGAGTTGAGAAAATACCAGAATAATATAGAGACACTGGAAAAACTTTAAACGTGCATTTAAGAGATAGTAGAGATTATGTAAATACAGTTTACAAACTGTACAATAGACAGAAGTATTTTTTATTCTTCACATAAACATCACCTGGAACTCTGAGTTGACCGAGTCTGAGTCAGACTGACTACATTTAGCACAAACACTTTAGTGACACAACCGATTTCTTTGCGTACAACAGACTTTTACTGTTGACTAAAATCTTGCCACATTGTTTGAAGATACGCATCGTAAATTCGGAATGATATCAAATATTACTTCTCCGTACAGGATCAGTTGAACTGACAGGTCCCATGCACATTCAGTTAACATATGGTGGTACTTTTGAACTACTTTTTGAGAGAAAGTGTGATTTCGTGTCAAATCAGGTACATTTTTGTTTCCATTACACCTACTTTCATTATAATTGTTATTGTAAAAAGTGAACTCAGTAAATAGAAATGTTTAATTTATCCATTAATTGTCTTGAAATACAGGTTCAAAGAGCAATATTTATTCTATTTTAACTATTATTAATATAATACTCTCACTCATCTTGCTTGTTATAATAAAATGTGTTAAAATTTAAAGAAAATGTGTTATTCAGGAGACAAATCAGTTATAATAATAATAATACAAAAATACCATGTATTTAGACGTACCTTCTAAAACTATTATTCATGGGCCACATTTGCATATTTCATACAATTTCAACAATGTCAATGAATGTTTAATAAGTTGTTACTTTAGTGAAAGATGGACCTCCCTCAACAAGAAAAATTAGAAGTTATCACTCATGCATTTTATATAGCTTGTGAATCTTATTGTTACTTGTCATAAATGTATAGTGTACGTCTTTGGGTTTTAGGTTTAAAGATGAAAGACATGTTGTCCCGATAAAGTGTTAAATTAGATTCACCCAAATTTGTAAATAGGATACAAAGTGACAAATATAAGTTGTTTTTTGGTTTTCGTAATTACTTATTGAAATAAATAGATCTAGTCCATACGTTTTCACGCCTCGCATATTTTTCTCTTTTTTACCCATTTTGAAAATTTTACTTATTGGCCAGTGCAATTTCGTAAAAGGCATTGCACCTGTGTATTATGCTTTAAGATGTGAAGGTGCCTACAGATTGATAAGTCAGTTACTGTCAGAACAGTTTATTCTTCTCATAGAAAAGTGTTGAAGTTTGTTTCCCCAAGATGTTATATGAGAAATACAAGAAACTGGATTATATTTTTGTTTGAGAAAATATTAGATATTTATTTTAAAATCACCATTTTTATTAATTCATAGTTTGCAGTGAATAAACTACTTTTAATATAAACAAATAAGAATAAACGAAATATTCAGATTATTGTTAATAAAACTGTCTAAAACCTGTTTCACTTCCACAATGATACCTTAAGTTTTAATAAGCTCTTGTGTTTGTAGATGATTGAAATATGTTCTTTTCTGTATATTCATCAAATGCCGTTAATTTTACTTGAATTATTAAAACAGATATTTTTACAAAATATTGTTCATCTGTACGTAAATGTTTCAATGTTATTAATTTTTAAGAGTAATTTTCTTTTGTACCTATGGTTTTCAACAAATAGATTTTTTAAATATTATTTTTGACACTAAGTGTACTATAATTTTCTACTTTTGACTAAAAATGTAATAGGTACATAAACTTGAGGAGTAACAGTAACTTTTAGAATGGTCTAATGTTACTTAACATCTCAGTTAAGTAATCTCTTTTGTAACACAAGCCTTCATACTTGTATTTCTGCTCTTGTCTAGGAACATAAGTGTGTTTTGGATTCATGCAGAGCCCTAGAAAATGAAGGATTTGATATTACCTATTTGCCTATCCAGAAATCAGGCCTTATAAACCTAAAGGTAAATTTGTGGTTTTCAGTACTGTGACGCATAAATTAAACCAGTGGAGTCCACATACTGCATAATTTTGAGTAATTTTAATGTTTTGG
>NW_013668418.1:57681-65446 GCF_000517525.1 Limulus polyphemus | reverse complement strand
ATATGTTATTAGAAACTCTCTAAAAAATGCAAAATCATGGACCCACTAGTAGTGTTTAACTTTTGGCTGCTTTAGACAAGTGCAGAGTTTTTGTGTGGTGGCTGTATATGTTATTAGAAACTCTCTAAAAAATACAAAATCATGGACCCACTAGTAGTGTTTAACTTTTGGCTGGTTTAGACAAGTGCAGAGTTTTTGTGTGGTGTCTGTATATGTTATTAGAAACTCTCTAAAAAATACAAAATCATGGACCCACAAGTAGTGTTTAACCCTTGGCTGCTTTAGACAAGTGCAGAGTTTTTGTGTGTGGTGTCTGTATATGTTATTAGAAACTCTCTAAAAAATACAAAATCATGGATCCACTAGTAGTGTTTAACCCTTGACTGCTTTAGACAAGTGCGGAGTTTTGGTGTGGTGGCTGTATATGTTATTAGAAACTCTCTAAAAAATACAAAATTGTGGACCCACAAGTAGTGTTTAACCCTTGACTGCTTTAGACAAGTGTGGAGTTTTTGTGTGTTGTCTGTATATGTTATTAGAAACTCTCTAAAAAATACAAAATCATGGACCCACAAGTAGTGTTTAACCCTTGGTTGCTATAGACAAGTGCAGAGTTTTGTGTGGTGTTGGAAAAGTTGGTTAGAAACTCTCTAAAAAATACAAAATCATGGACCCACTAGTAGTGTTTAACCCTTGACTGCTTTAGACAAGTGCAGAGTTTTGGCGAGCTGTATACAGCACCCTTGCTTTCAACTGCCAGAGGCAGACTTCACCTTACACGGTGAATCAGCAGTCAATGCGTTAAACAGCTGATGGGATACGGATTTCATCAGTAATTCTAGGGTTAGTCAATTTTGTGTGATAATTTTTGCAAAGTTTATATGCATCACGACTCTTGATTTTTTTTTAAACAAATTCGTGTAGGACTTGAGGTAAATTTTTGTAGTTTTCTGAAAATAAAAGCAATTAAAAATCATTTATTTTTTATTTAAAAAGTATCGTTTTTTAAAGTTTCTGTTGATAATAACGACGTCAGTAAAACAAAGCGGATTATATTTTGGGCTATGACTTTATTAGTTAGGAGACCCAGTATTTATTATAGCTTCATATTTTGCTATGCATAGACTATTCCTTTTTTTGTGTGAATTTTTTTTTATAAAGGAAATAAAAATTCATTGAGATTGTACTTAACAGAATGTGAAATTTTATGTGCAAAATGTACGTTTATTTTCTTGTTTATACACTGAAGTTGTAAAAGATTTTTTTTTTTTTTCATTTCTAATAGTACAAGAATTTTTTTTATTGTGAACTGCAATGTTTTTGTTTAACTTACAGGATTTAGAAGCTGCCATAAGACCAGATACGGTTTTAGTTTCAATTATGACAGTTAATAATGAAATAGGAATTAAACAGCCAATTTCTGAAATAGGTAAGCTCAAAACAACGTTTTAATGGAGAAGTTGTTGTTTGATTGCTGTACCGTTTACTTAATACTTGGTGCGATAAGAAGTATTTCGTGTATACGTTATTTTGAACTTATTATTTTTCATTATTTTCTTTCAACTTGTGTTAGTCCCACAGTGGTACATATAGAACAAGTAGTTGTTTAATTATGTGTTTTATTTAACACGAATAAGAATCGGTCTGTTTGAAAACATCATAAACATTCATATGATTTGGTTTGTAATGACAAAATTAAGTAATTACATAGTTTGCAAAGTGGTTTTCAAACAAGTGACCAATCTGCCATTGTTACGAAGTTCAGTTATCAGATGCAAATTTTAAAACCCTAAATTCTTTAAGGTTAGTAGGGAAGAAGTACAGTTACTAAAACTTGTAAGACCATGTCCTGTTATAGACAATTTTTGTTTTATGCACTAGTTAATCATAATTTATTACTGTCAAACTTAAGCAGTTGATATGTGTATTTTAAAAAGACTGAAAATATATCGTAGGTTAGTATTTAATATTTAATGTTTTGCTGATCCTTACTGTTCAAATACTTTTGTTAACTTCAAAAAACAGGAAGAATAGGTTAGTATTGAATATTTAATGTTTTGCTGATCCTTACTGTTCAAATACTTTTGTTAACTTCAAAAAACAGGAAGAATAGGTTAGTATTGAATATTTAATGTTTTTCTGATCCTTACTGTTCAAATACTTTTGTTAACTTCAAAAAACAAGAAGAATAGGTTAGTATTGAATATTTAATGTTTAATAAAAGTATTTGAACAGTAAGGATCAGTTAACTTCAAAAAACAGGAAGAATAGGTTAGTATTTAATGTTTAATGTTTTGCTGATCCTTACTGTTCAAATACTTTTGTTAACTTCAAAAAACAGGAAGAATTTGCCGAGCGAAGAAGGTATTCTTCCATACAGATGCAGCTCAGGCAGTTGGCAAGATTCCTCTTGATGTCAATGAAATGAACATTGATTTAATGTCAATCAGTGGACATAAGATATATGGACCAAAAGGTAATTTTTTCCACTGTTAGAATTGCCTTTTTTTTATATATACGTGAAGGTATGATCAAAATGTTGATATTTACCATAATATGGTAATTAAGGAAATATTGAGAAAAATTATTAGATTTTAAAAGTAAGAAAATCTGGGGGAAGGAATAAAAAATGATATTTATAAAACTTAAAAAATCACCTGATTAATGGCAAGTTCCCTTTATAGGTATTGGAGCACTTTACATTCGTCGTAGACCACGTGTACGCGTTGAGCCACTGCAGAGCGGTGGTGGGCAGGAACGAGGAATGCGCAGTGGAACAGTACCAACTCCTCTGGTAGTTGGGCTTGGTGCTGCCTGTCATGTAGCTCACAAGGAAATGAGTGTAAGTTTTAAATGGAGTTTTTATTTTGTAGTTGCTGTTTGATACCATTGTTTGTCTAAAATCTCTTGTTACTGTCTTTTCCTAATCAGTACGACCATGCAAGACTAGAACACATTTCAAGGAGACTAGTGGATAAAATAATGGCCGAGCTGCCTGATGTCATAAGGAATGGTGACCCTGAACACAGTTATCCAGGTACTTTACCTAATTAAACAGTGTGTGTATATACCTGCATCCATGCCATGATTAAAGTGGTTTCTCATCTAGAGAGCTTTGTATTATGTACTCAATCTAGACTAAAACTAGTAAAAGAAGTAAAATTGGCATTTTAGACTCAACATGTTTATAATTTTCTCCTTTTTCATTTTTAACCAATTACTTTTCCTGTAGCATACAAGTTTCACTGGCAATTATTCTTGCTGTAGCATTAGTTTCACTATTTATGCAGTGGAGTAGAGTAGGTTATACAGAAACTGTAAGACTAGATTTTTAATTCTTAAATTTTTTTTAAGTGTGGTAGTCCCATCGAGATTCGACAGTGTCATTGGCAATGATTACATTGTCCAGTTAGACCATGTTTTTAGTTTTTTAAAGACCGTGGATCTTTTTTATTCTGTTTAATATTTTAACATTCTCTAAAGTAACTTTCTGTTTTTATGATTTTTTAAAATTTTATACACCTTTTACCTACCAACTACTTTATATTAAACTTGTTTAATAAAAAAGTATACCAATTATTTGATGCAAGTAGTCTCTAAGGCCAAGATACCAAACAAGCCACTCTTTGTTGTGTCACCCAGTTTTACCTATTTCATATGACTGTATCAAAGAAAAAATATATATATAGTGTTATTAATTTGTGGATAAATTGTGTTTTTCTATGAAGTAATGTATTCTCGTTTTAAATGTAGGTTGCGTGAATCTGTCATTTGCCTATGTGGAAGGAGAGAGTCTACTTATGGCATTGAAAGATGTTGCATTATCTTCAGGAAGGTAAGGAGTTGCGTGTAATTTATTCTTTTTTTGTTGTCTATGTCAGCAATTCCCAAACATTTGTCAACTATACCTTCCTTCATTAAATATTTGTTGTAGTAATTACTTATTATTTTAATTAATAAAAATATATTAGTATGCTTAATTTTGAATTATTACACTATTGACTTTACCCTAACTACTACTACCCCCCCCCCCCCCCGTTAGTGCAAGGGCTACCTATACTATCTGTTCCTAATTTTTGAATTGATATACTGGGGGTAAGGCAGCTAGTAATTGCACCATCCACCGACTCTTAAACTACTCTTGTCCAATTACGATTAGTGAGTCTTACACCCTTACATAACACGCCCCTGGTGGTATAAAGATACTATTGATAAACCTGCAGATCTACAGTGTATCAAGCTGACTACTGGGCTATGTTAATCTCTTACTGAAAATAAGACAGACTTGAACTAAGTTAATTTATTTTTAAGAAGAAGATGCAGTAAAAGATGTTTGGATTGTTAATAAAATTTGTATTGTTTTGTGATCTTGCAGTTAGGAATTTTGCAAAAAACAGTTCATTGTCTAATTTTATTTGGTTTTATGTTTATTTATTTCTTTGTAGTTTATATCTAGCATGCAATTGTCATGTGATAAAAGGTCCCTGTGACAAGAAACTAGTGAAGGGTTTAAGTTTGCCTGTTAGTTAAGCACTTTAAGTTCATACACTTATTGGTGTACTGTTGTAAAAAAGGCACGTGAGAAGGTTTTATTGACTTAATATAATAAATGTTGAAATTGAGTCATGTAAGCTAGTTTGCATTCCGATAAGAAAGGTGCTTTCTTATCCTAGTGCTTGCACGTCAGCTTCTTTGGAGCCGTCATATGTATTAAGAGCTATTGGAGCAGATGAAGATCTGGCACATTCATCCATCAGGTGAGGATAATAATCTTTTCAACAAATTATTTTTGCCATTTCAGTGTTCACAAATAAAAATTCTGATTTTAATTTGTTTAGTCCTATTGGTCTTTTAGCGGAAAGCTACACAAAGGAACATTTTACGCTCTGTCAACCAAAGAGGATTGAACCCTGGAGTTTAATGTTGTAAAACCTTTAAAGAGTGGTTAAAAAAAAGGAATAAACTATATATATTACTATAATGATTAATAGACACGATTTATGGCTTGCTAACACTGATAAAAAATATTGACGTAAACAGTTTGCTGGGAAACCTGAGGCATAAATTGTTTTTAAAATATTGACTCACGTAAAAATTGACTCATGTAAAAATTTTAAAATAATAAAAGTTTGTGCATATTTCTATTCACAATCTAATTAAAGTGGATTCCTTTATGGTGGAATCAAAATGAGCCGTTTTTTTTTCTGACTGTTTTTCATATGTTTTTAGAGGGCTTATCAATCCAACTGAGTGTGTTTAATCACAAGATTTCAAAATGTTCACCTTTTTATAATCATCTCCTTTCCTGCAGCCCCCCAGTGGCACAGCGGTATGTCTGCGGACTTACAATGCTAGAAACCGGGTTTTGATACCCGTGGTGGGCAGAGCACAGATAGCTCTTGTGCATAATTAAAAAACAAACAAACCTTTCCTGCAAAAAATTTTATAATTGAATGTTTTAATTAAATAACGTATTATTTCATACCAAAATCCTTGATTGAGAGATTTAGTAACACTACTTAGTTTTGTGAAGTTATTGGATTAAGGGTGTTTTTGTAACTCTTACTATTGTGGAGGAATATGAAAAGATAGTAATGTTGTACCAGTCTGAAAATGTGAGTTCAATTCATTAAGGCTCATTTTAGTTAAAATGAGAGGGAAAGTCAATATTATTTTTAACCTTTATGTAACCTTATTCATTACTGTTGCCAGTTCTTAGTTCAGTTACATGGTGTCTTCTCCCCTTACGTCCACACGTTGGGTAGCATTAAACACATCTACATTTGTTCGGCATGACTGAGTGATGTGTTGCTACTGTTACTTTAGAGTGAGTGTTATAAACCACCCAGTGAATAATGTGATAAGACATTATCAGTTTCATTGGATAGTGTAACTTCTAACGTATACGACTGGCTCTACTGAGCAAGTGAAGTTGCATTATTATTGGCTGATTTGGTCATCTCATGCATCACATGGGCTAAAATGTCTAGATGAGGGACTTTAAAGGTTAGATGTAGTAATCCCTAGAAGAAGGTCAACCAACCAGTAGTACTTACCACCTCACAACTAGTCTTAACGAAATAGCAGAATTGACTATTGTGGTTATAACGTTCTTAGGGCTGAAAAACAGTGTGTGATCAGTAACGTATCATGGTTCAAACTTTGGATCTTCCAACCCACATCCTGGCAGGATAGCCTGTTGGCCCACATTGGCAGATATATAGACTGTACATAAAAATTAGCCTAAATTTTTCACTGGTTACATTTTGCATATTATACAGTTACATAACAACATAAGATATTCACATTTTGAAAGGTGATGAAAGGATGGATTTTGACAACCATGTTTAAACAATATCTTGTTTTAATATTTATCACATCTTGTAATGATAAACAACAAACTTAAGTTGTTTAATAGATGCCACTCACATTCATAAAAAAAAAAAAAATGGATACAAAACACGAAAAATTATTCTAAACCTGGGGAAAATTGTACAAGTGGGCTTATGTAGGATTCACTACACCTGGGAAAATCAGTTCATCTCTGAAAAAAATACCCTATGGCAGTTTCATTACAGGGAAAACAAATTCCACAAGACATAATAACTTTAGTCACTGCTTGTAAGCAAAGTTCCTGTCCATTTTAAACCTGTAATGTCATCATTTTAATTTTTCTCCTAGATTTGGTTTTGGAAGATATACAACTGAAGAAGAAGTAGATTACACTGCTGAGAAATGTATTCAACATGTTAAGAGGCTCCGAGAAATGAGGTATGCTAGTGAAGACTCGTGTTAAAATCCTCCCATAAAGAATTTCCAAGTACTGTTCATGTTAAACTTTTGTTATTTTCATCATCTAAATGTCTCAAGATGATCATTTGGCTTCGTTATTTCTAAAAGATTGGTACTTTATTATCAACTTTCAAGCTACCTTATGATCCCTTTGTTTTGAGAAATAAGGTATGCTCCTGAAGACTTGTGTTAAAATCCTCCCATAAAGAATTTCCAAGTACTGTTCATGTTAAACTTTTGTTATTTTCATCATCTAAATTTCTCAAGATGATCATTTGGCTTTGTTATTTCTAAAAGATTGGTACTTTATTATCAACTTTCAAGCTACCTTATGATCCCTTTGTTGTGAGAAATGAGGTATGCTCCTGAAGACTTGTGTTAAAATCCTCCCATAAAGAATTTTCAAGTACTGTTCATGTTAAACTTTTGTTATTTTCATCATCTAAATGTCTCAAGACGATCATTTGGCTTTGTTATTTCTAAAAGATTGGTACTTTATTATCAACTTTCAAGCTACCTTATGATCCCTTTGTTTTGTCTCCTGTCAGGTTTCCATATTATTAGAAACCTTTGTTTTGTTTAAGATGCTATGAAATATTATTTTATTACTAATCTACTCTCTGTTCTGTTGTTATAAGAGAAAGATATGAAGGACCACGTAATACAACTTTCAAATTCACTTATGATTCCTCTGTTTCGTCTCTCGACAGATTGCCATATTATTAAACCTGTTCTTTGTTCTGTCTATTAAGAGTTGAAAGACCACTTTCAAACTCTTTAAATGTGAAGACTGAATTTGTCTGTAACTTTTTCGGTTTCAATTTTTAATCTAAACACAATTATTTATCTTGTCCACGTTATATGTATAGGTAATAATCTGCCTGTAACTTTTTCGGTTTCAATTTTTAATCTAAACACAATTATTTATCTTGTCCACATTATATGTATAGGTAATAATCTGCCTGTAACTTTT